>NW_017670726.1:16114-36334 GCF_001879085.1 Nicotiana attenuata | reverse complement strand
GGGGGGGGGGGGGGGGGGGGGGAGTATCTATATTGGTAGAAAAATAGTCTCGACACCTAGACTGATGATATGCTGACAGGGCATAAGAGTCGAAGAGATAAAAAAGAGTAAAGATTAGAGAAGGCTTATTTAAAACATCCACGGGATCTTCTACAAAAATACCGTACCTAACAGCTGAAAGGAAGAAAGTATGTGCGGGATGGATAATTAAATACCACGAAGAAGGAAGGTTTACTAATAGCTGCGTATATGAAAATAATTAGCATAATCCTTGATTATGTGCGATTGGTTGTTATTAATAACAACTATAAATCACCCATATAACGAGTAATCAATAGTAAATATTAGTAGTGGGTAGCAATTAAGTAGGCAAGACATTTACTTATTGTACCTTTATATAAACTCTCTTATCATATCTTCTACCATCATCAAGAAATTCACGAACTTATACTATCAATTGTCTATAATTTTGTTATTCTCTGCTCTTAAAAGATCTTATTCTCTCCTATTTGAATGAAGCTGTGATTATCAATAAGATTTCTTTTTACTTATTCTCTCAATATTTTATTTTCATTATTTGCTATTAATTTATTTTAGGAAAAGTGAAGTAAAATTGGTTATTAGAAATCTAAATTTTTTTTATTTGCTTTGACCACAAAAACTATTTTCTGGTCAAACATTAACCATTAATGGGTCGTTTGATTAAGATACTAGTTATGTGAGTAATACGTAAATTATTTATACGGTGTTTAATAAAAAATAAATTATTAGTGTTTTCGTATTTAAATAATTTAATGTCCATAACATTTCTTTATGTATATATATGCGTGAGTGTGTATATATGTGTATAATAACCTATGCATTATGTAGTATCATCAACTAAATATTACATGATGATTCGATAATTATTTTTTCCAACGTACCCAACTGAACACTGTATTCTGTGTCAAATTGTGCTGAAATTATCCAATACCCATGTTCCTAAGTAGTAATAATATGTTGAAGAAAAATACAAGTAGTCCTTACGCATAGCGAGTGCTAAAGCGGAAAAATAGAGTCCGGAAGGAGGGAAATCCATTCCCGCCACGACTTTCACCGTAATAGCAGTAAGAATTAGTCACCGGACACGTGTCGGTATCGTTTTTGACTCTTCCAATTCATACACAATTAGACAATTCCCCCAAAAATTCCCTTACCCTCAGCCCCCAATTTCCCCAAACAGGTACCTTTAGATTTTCATCTCTTTTTCTTTTCTACTCCTAGCTATTTCTTCCTATTTTCCTATTTCGCTCCTCTTTGAGCTCGATCGGCAGATTCCCAAACGAGGTGCTCATATTTAGTTTCAATTCCGCCACCCTAATCGGCAATCGGAAACTCGTTCCATCTTCTTTTCTCTGTCGATTGTGTTCTCTGGTGAGCAAATTAGGGTTTGTTTTGTACGCTGATTCAGGTTCTTTTTTTTTTTTTTTTTTGTATCATTACGATTTATTCTCTTTCCATATTCTTTTGAAAACCCTAGCTTCTTAGGTTTTCCTATTCTGCCAAATATTCATTGATTCTTATTATTTTGTATAGTAAAAATATCGAAAAATTAAGGTGTCGTTTCACTGATTGATTCTACTGTATTATTCGGATTCTCTTAGGGTTCCTTACAAGAAGCTCTGTGAGATTTTAGGTGCGTTGTTTTTAGTTTACCATCCTAAATTGAGGGTTTTCTTGTTGAATCTAATAAACTTCGCATCACAGTATTGCACACCAAAAAAGAGAAAAGAAAAAAAAAACCAGAAAAAGAGAAAAGAGAAGAGAAAAGAGAGGGTCTTCCTTTTAGCTGTCTTTAGAGTTAAATTTGAACCATACATGGCGTTAAATTTTTCGCATCGGCCCATATTTCCGGCTCATATATCTGAGGATAATTTGATATCGCCGATGAGAATTGTTAATGGGTATCTAGTGGAGGGTGTTCCAGAGAAGAAAGTGGAGAACTTTGCTCGGTCCCGAGAGGGATTTGATTATGATTATGGGGGGAAAAGAGTGGAGAAGAGTGATTTGTCGGAGTCGGTAGCGGAGGATATCGTTGACCGTCTCCCTGCTGATCCATTTGGGATGGATATAAGCACCACTATCACAGCCATTACTGGATGGCTTGAGGATTTGGAAGTTGATTATGGAGGATGTAGGAGAAACCGTGTTGGTCCAAGTAATGAGGACTATGGCTTGTTTGCGGGTTTGAATTTTATCTGGAGTGATGCTATGAGGTTCCAATCATTCCCTGGTTGTCACGTTCGGTCTGATGACAAAATGAATAAAGGTGATCCGGTGAATTGGTTTGTTGGGGAGAGAGATATGAGGGACGCCTTGGCCCATGTTGGTCTTGGCTCAGCTTGCAATGTGGGGGACACTGCAGGCTTCAATAATGTAGGTTCAGGCAGTTTTCTGCCGCAGACGATGGCAGGAACAGATTGTTCGACGTCCTGCTCTGCTGAAAATGAAGGTGCCCCTCATGAGGCTTTATCTTTTGCTCTTGGTTACCTTGGAGTGAAGGATCTTTTGACTGTAGAAAGTGTTTGTAGGTCCATGCGACTTACTGTCAAAAATGATCCTTTGTTGTGGAGGAGCATTCATATTGAAAAACCATTGAATGAGATCAGTGACGATGCCCTCTTGCAATTGACTAGCAGGGCTCAAGGTAACTTACAATGCTTGAGTTTATTAGAGTGCACCCGCATCACAGATGACGGTTTGAGGAGGGTACTTGACTCTAATCCACTTTTGACAAAGGTCAGTTGTTCAATTCATTTTACTTTATTGTCTCTTAAGAGATATATTTGTTTGTGGTGCTCGCTATAATGGTATTTTTATTGTATGCTTGTTGATAATAACATTTTGCTCTTTAGCACATTCCAATGACCCCTTGCTTTTGTTTCCTGAGCAATAGAAGTTGCATTTATGCCATTTATTCCTGGTATTTTGTGTGGAAGTCTCAAAAGTTTGGTCAGAAATGGCATAAATTGCTTATTGATGCCTGTCACAATGCAGCCTGACAATCACTTAGAGCTAATATGTACTTCCTAAATGCACTCTTATTGATGGCACATTGATCACTTGCATGTTTGTGTATGTGATACAATATATGATTCTCACTTGTTTTGTTTAATGACTTCAATATCAGTTTGGATGTAGTTCTGTCACCATTATTGCCTTATTTTAAATTTTAAGCAGAATCTGAACTTCTGATTGTCATTGTATTGTTTGAATTACCTAACCTAGAGGAGTTAAAGCAGGTTTCAGCGGTTTTAGCTTTTATTTGTAGAATTTTGAATTGCTTATGGAGATGTTAATCTTTATTTGATGCGCATTTTTTTCCTGTTGGGTTGCTGGCAGGCTGTTTGGTTCTGTCCTTTTCTCATTTTCGTTATTGGCTGCCTTGTGCTAAATACTCTTGCAAGATATACCTGTTGAGAGCAGGATCAGTACCCTTTTGCTACTAATAGTTTTTGTTCTCTCTTTTTTGGATAGGTCCCTTTTGCTACTAATAGTATGTGCTTGAATGTACAATGGTGTACTTAATCTTATTTTTACTTCATGCAGCTATTTGTTCCTGCATGTACAAGACTCAGTATTGAGGGCGTTGTAAATATGTTGAAGTCCTTTAACTCTAAAAGAGGCAAAATGGGTATAAAGCACCTGAGAATTGGCGGCCTTTATGGAGTGACTCATGAACATGTCGAAGAACTCAGGTTTCTGATAGGTGCAGATAGCCAGTCGCAGCAAAATAATGTTTACAAACCCCATTTCTTTTCTCGGAGAAATATTTATCGTTTATCTGATGACAATCGGGCTATTGATGTTCAAATATGCCCTAGATGTGGAAAAATGAGAATGGTCTATGATTGTCCTGCAGAGGGCTGTCAAGTGAAAGACCAAGCTACTCAAGAATGTAGGGCCTGCTCACTTTGCATCTTACGCTGCAGTCAATGTGGCAGATGTATAAATAACACTGAATATGAGGAAACTTTTTGTTTGGAATTGCTTTGCTCTGATTGCTTTAGGCAGCCTTTGAAGTGCGAAGATGAGCAGGAGGGAGGAGGGGCTGGTCCCTGTGACGGAGAGCAAAGTTTGATCGCTGAGGAGTAGATCTATGTGCTATCGACGTGTTTAAACCGCTGAGGAGTAAATCTATGTGCTATCTACTTGTTTCATTGGGCTTTTTTCTGGAAAGAATATTAAGCAGTCAATTGACTGCTATCAGTTTGTGTAAGACTTGCCGAACCAGTTGAACTGGTATGTTTGTTGGACTGTTTTCAGCAAAATAACATACTTCACTCATTGTTTAAATTTCACTTAAATGTTTAGTGCTTTGGATGAAGTGAACAGTAGTTCTGCTTAAAAGAGAACTTTTTGGAGACGTTCGAAGTTCTTAAATTTTTTAAAGAATGTCCATTTACTTTATTAGATGCATTTGCTCGTGCAACATGCACGGGGCCAAGATTAATCGTGAATCACGTTCACTATGAAGTTATTTCTATAATTTATTGATGTCATTGTTTGAACTTCCACAATGATAAGGAACAAACATTATTATCGCATAAATGAATAGGCTTCTGCATGACAATAACTTCATTCCGGCCTTAGGTGGATCAAAATAGCGACAAACCCATGAAATCAAGCACTAATCCATATTGAAATCATAATAGACACCCATAACCAAAATACTACTTTGTGTAATAATAAATACATGCACAATAGGGCAGTTTTATGTATGATAAGTGCAAAAAAAAAAAAAAAAAAAAGAATAAAAAAAGAAAAGAAAAAAAAGAGAGTACATCGTACGTTTCCGGTGCTAGTGCTATTCAGTTCAACCGTACTTAAATACTACTCCCTCCGTTCCAATTTATGTGAACCTATTTGACTGGGCACGGAGTTTAAGAAAAAATGAAGACTTTTGGAATTTGTGGTCCTAAACAAGTTATAAAGGGGTGTTTGTGTGGTTATAAAAGCTTCTCATTAAGGGTAGAATTGTAAGTTTAAGCTAAATTGTTTCCAAATTTAGAAAAGGTTCATTTTTTTTTGGAATGGACCAAAAAGGAAATAGGTTCACATAAACTGGAACGGAGGGAGTAAAATATAAATTATGTAAAGATATACATATACAAAAAATATAGGAAGTTGTTGCACCTTCAAGCACATCGCTGGGCTGTTAATTCATCATTTGCTTTGAGTACCAGCTTAGACAGAGCTCGGTTGAGGGAGCCTTTGCTCTTCCAAATGCAGCAGAGCAAGAGAAGTTTTATATTACCTTCAAAAAGCAATCAACAGCCACCAGTACAATACATATTCTGCGATAACTGCTAGAGAAAAAATTCATTTATATTGTCCGAAGGTACATGATGTAAATTGATTTGACAACTGTAAATACCGGAAATAATAAGAGTGAGAGTCTACCATTCTGCTACATAATTAAAGAGGATTCTTTTCTAGTAGCATACTTCCTGCAGTTGAGGGGGGCGAAGGGAATGAAGTCATTAATTAGTGAAAACCACAGAGAAATGTAGTATATTAACATATTTACACAGGAAAATAGTAAATTAACTATTACATTAGGAGCATATAAAAGGTCTTTTTTGGATTTAAACGGTCAGAGTTAGACTACATCAAGATATTTTAGAGAAAAGGAATTCAACAAGCCATCTTCATTATGGACTTTCACCTTCGTCGAAGTTTCATCCACAGGAGAAGAGATTAAGTGCCAAGGTAACATGTGTAGGGGAAAGGGTAGCACTACAAATAGTAATCTAAAGATAGTTGATGATAGGCTATAATTGCATATTTTAGTCGCTTATTACACTCGATTTACTGCACTTTAATTGAGTTTGCGCTTTAATCGCTAGTGTTTTGCACTAATTGTGTGTTTTATGCCTTGTAGGTGTGATTACGAGCTATATAGATGTTATGGAATGAATTTAAATGATTTGAAGCTTTGAAGTCTGAGTAAAAGCTCAAGAAATTAAGCCGGGATCGTGTTCGGGGGTCAAATTTGATAATTAAGTACGAACGAAGACTTGAGGAGGCATATTGCGCACTGTCTAGTAAAATAGACATAACCTTTTGCTCAGAACTCCATTTGGGCTCCACAATATATGGTTGAAAAGCTAACTCAAAGGGCTACAACTTTCATGTTTTACGTTTTTCCAAATTCCAAATGGAACAGGGTGAAAAACCGCGGTTACACCGCGACCGCGGCAGAACCGCGACAGAGTGTACTCGCGGATAACTGAAGAATCAGAGAGTATGTTTGGCCGCGGTTTGACCGCGACCGCGGTGGGACCGCAGCAGGAAGCGAAAATTTCAGGGACTAAAGTGCAAAACATGGGATTTTAAGTCCTAAACCCTATATTAAACAAAGGAGGCCGGCCAAGAACAAGAGGGGGACATATTTTGGACACAAAATGAGACCTAAGGAGGCGAGGAGACACTACTTTAGGGTTAGACAACACCCTTGGAGGCAAGAACACATTGGGAGCAAGGCGGAGAATTCTTCTACGAGTTTTTTCCTTCCTCTTCCTATTTTTCATTGTTGGTTATGACTTTTAGTATTGTAGTTTTACATACTATTATGAATAGCTAATTTGTTATCTAGAGTTTTGATAGAACCTTTTGTAGGATAAATTCTTGTTATGTTTTTATATAATTGAGCCATAGCTTTTCTCTATTTGTTCAACTACGTTTATATTGTGGTTGGTTGAAGAGCTCTCAATTAGCTGTGCCTATTTAGTATGCATAACTCAGGAGAGAGTGCATATTTAGGTAATTGTTGAACAACACCACTCCCAGAGTATATGAGAGATCAATAACCAAGGGTTTAAAGGTGGGATTAGGGATAACGAAGCCTTGGGTGCGATCTGAAGTGAGCTGTATTAAAAGCCAGCTAGCGTAGCTCGGGAGAGTGCGTCTAGTAAATTGTCGTAATTACTCGGGAGAGATTTACGGTAATATGAGTGCTCATGATCGGTAGAGAATACTTAGGCGAAATTATAGAAGACATAGCGGGAAGGATTCCGACAATTGGAGAAATCATAACTCTAGACCTCCTTAATCTTTTCTCTAACCCTCAGTGTCGTTAGTTGTTAATTTACTATTTTAATTTGTTAGTTAATTAGTTAAACAGAAGAATCTTAATATCTATAAGTTAGGAATTGTTCAAGCTTGTCTTCTTGGTGATAGTGAACAGCTGTAGCTAAACCTTAGTTCTCTGTGGGATTCGACTCCGGACTTGTAAACCGGATTATATTAGCAACGACCGCATTGTCCTTTTTATAAGGCATAGTTGGGCGTGATCAAATTTTGGCGCTGTTGCCGGGGACTTAACGGTGTAGTTGTAGGTGTACATATTGCTAGGTTTCAAGTTTAAACTTTTATTTTATTATTTAATTTTTTTATTTTTTTTATTTTAGTTTTATTTGTTTATTTGAGAAACATGACATCATGGAATTATGAGAATTTTGTTGTTGGTAATTCTACTTTTGATCCTCCTTATGCATATTGTGAAGGAAACCACCCAGTGCAAAATTATCAAAATATTCCTGAGAGCGAGTTTTGTGCACCAACTCAATCTTATGTGTGGAATGTGTGTGATATGTGTGGTGGTCAAGATGGTCACTTTCACGGTTGTGCTTATATTTCTTACCTTCCCCCAACCCTTTACTTTGATGGGTCTTCTTTTTCTGGTGAAGTTAATAGGAACAAAGAACCTAGGAAAGATGACCTAAAGAAGCTCGAAAATATGTTAAAGTGCATTTTGGAACAACAGAGTAAATCACTACTGCGGATAGAAAGGCAGGAGGAAACTATTCACAACTTGAAAGTTCACATGAGTCAACTGGTTGAAGTTTTTAATGCTCAACAAGCCAATATTGTGAATAGTATCCAAGAAGAGCGTGAATTAGATACAAAAATTGATGAGCTAGAGGAGGAGGCTAGAGTAGAACACCAACAATCAATCACACTAGATTTTGAGGATGTCGATGTTGTAGAAGAGATACTAGAGTCAACCAAGGATATTGAGGATACATATTTAGTTGACTCTATTGTCATTAGTGTTGAGAATGTAGATAGTCCCAATGTTCATGTAGTTGAGCGCATGGGTCCTCACTCCAAGCATTTTTCCACATTGTGTTTAGATGATGATATGGAAATAGAGTCGTACGAGCCATTTGAGGAGTCAAGGAATGAGGAACAAAGTGCTTACATTCTGGAATTCTTCTTGCCAGAAAATCGGGATTACACACCTCATCGAAAGGCCAAGAAGTGCAGAATACTACATTATTTTATTGGGCCAGCCAGATTCGTTCCACCACCCCAGGAGCATGATCATAGAGCAGAATCAAAACTTGGGGTCCGATTCATAAGTTCAAAGTGGAGGCAGAAAGTGATTCACGTCGTGCCGCGACGTTAAATCAAGCGCTTGTTGGGAGGCAACCCAGCTTTATTGCTTTCTTTTATTTATTTTATTTATTTTTATTTTTTTAATTGTATTATTTTTGTAGTGTCAATTTTTTTATTTTCTAGGAGCATGGAAAGCAAAGGTATTGGAAGGATGCATCAGCAAACCAAATGGTTGGAACTAAGTGTGAGGTACCCACACGAAGGACCAAGCTTGGGAGAAGTCTGAGTACCCCATGAACTGCTAGTGCTTCGGCCTTTGGCCTACCAGGGAGTCTCTTTTACCCTTTTTATTAGTTATGGTGTGCATTGGGGACAATGCACAATTTTAAGTGTGGGGTGATGAGATTGTCTGGGTGACTTTTCATGCTACTTTAGCTGTATTAGTTTAATTAAATAGTATTTTTTTTTAAAAGATTGGACTTTTCTCGACGATGGATCTATTAGACAATTTTCTTGAGGGATTTAAGTCTAAAGAAAAAAATTTTCTTTGTAGGTAGTGTAATAATTCCCCCTTGGTTTTTCTTTGTGCCGCGGTTCTTTTCCAAGGGTTTTATTTGAACCGGGCGTAGTTAGTTTTTTTTATTTGGAGTAGGAGCCATTGTGTTGTGTTTTGAACTGAAGCAATATCTCTTGACTTTGTTATGCCTTGAGAATAGTGAGTACTTTGGTTGTGACGCTTAGGCTCAGTTTTTGACTCTTGTATAAGTACCTTAAATTGTATGATTTTAACTTTGCTTAACTGCTTTGACTAGAGTGTCTTGATGAATCCAATCCTGAGTGAGTTATGTGCCATGTGTGTGTGAGGTTTAGGTGTTATTTTGTGCAGTGCATTTGATGCCTAGAACTTGCCCTGTGTGTTTGCAAAGCGAAATAGTAGTTTTGTTCTGTCTTGGAAGTGATATAGGCGTTTCTTTGTTGAGCCGGATATGTATATTTACCCACCTAATTGTTATGTATCGTAGTTAACCCCTTTGAGCCTGTAATCTTGTTTCTTTGGCAACCACATTACAAACCTTACCCATTTGTTGGAATTAACCATCTATTTGAACCATTGTAACCTCTCATGAGCACTTGAATTATTTATGAACTTTGTAAAAGTTAAAGTGTGGGGTGGTTGGTTTGATTTTTGAGTGGAACTAATGAAATAAGGAGAAAGGTGCACTGTTTTGAAAAAGTAAGAGCTACTTGAATTGGAAAAAAAAATAGTTGGATTCTTGTGAAAAAAAAATTCCTTGATAAGTGGTGACTCTTGATGTAAGTGTGCTTAAAGAAGAATGGGGTAATATACATTGATGTGAAGGTGGAGTTTTGGTTTGACATAAGTATGAGATTTAAATGTTAAAATGTATGTATTAAAGTGCTTAGGGAGGTGTAGTCACTCTTATATCTAAATGTATCCTATCCGTCTCGTAGCCTACATTACAACCAAATAAAGTCCTAATTGATCCAAGATTGAATGAGCTCGATTAGTGGAGTAGTACACTACGGGCAAGCTTATGGTGCATCTTTTGTGGCATATGCATGTTATTTCTGAGAGTGAGTGAATTCTTTATATCTTGAGTTCCTAAGTGTTCTTAAATTTTATTGTGTGGAACTACTCTCTTTTGTTGTGTGAGGGCACTTGATTCATGAAGGAAAGATAATGTTAGTCACCTCTATATTAGAGTAAGTGGGTGAGCTGTGAATAACGTGTGGTACTTGTGAGTCAAATCTTGAGGTGAAGATGTTACGCTTTTGTGCTTAGTCTATTTTAAATACTCTTGGTGTGATGAGTTAGGAGAATTGTTTAAAAAGGTCGTGTCTATAAAAAAAGTGGAGTTTGATTGCTCGAGGACGAGCAATGGTTTAAGTGTGGGGTGTTGATGATAGCTATAATTGCATATTTTAGTCGCTTATTACACTCGAATTTACTGCACTTTAATTGAGTTTGCGCTTTAATCACTAGTGTTTTGCACTAATTATGTGTTTTATGCCTTGTAGGTGTGATTACGAGCTATATAGATGTTATGGAATGAATTTAAGTGATTTGAAGCTTTGAAGTCTGAGTAAAAGCTCAAGAAATTAAGCCGGGATCGTGTTCGGGGGTCAAATTTGATAATTAAGTACGAACGAAGACTTGAGGAGGCATATTGCGCACTGTCTAGTAAAATAGACATAACCTTTTGCTCAGAATTCCATTTGGGCTCCACAATATATGGTTGGAAAGCTAACTCAAAGGGCTACAACTTTCTTGTTTTACGTTTTTCCAAATTCCAAACGGAACAGGGTGACAAACCGCGGTTACACCGCGACTGCGGCAGAACTGCGACAGAGTGTACTCGCGGACAACTGAAGAATCAGAGGGCATGTTTGGCCGCGGTTCCACCGCGACCGCGGCAAAACCGCGGCAGGAAGCGAAAATTTCAGGGACTAAAGTGCAAAACATGGGATTTTAAGTCCTAAACCCTATATTAAACAAAGGAGGCCGGCCAAGAACAAGAGGAGGATATATTTTGGACACAAATTAGACCTAAGGAGGCGAGGAGACACTACTTTAGGGTTAGACAACACCCTTGGAGGCAAGAACACATTGGGAGCAAGGCGGAGAATTCTTCTACGAGTTTTTTCCTTCCTCTTCCTATTTTTCATTGTTGGTTATGACTTTTAGTATTGTAGTTTTACATACTATTATGAATAGCTAATTTGTTATCTAGAGTTTTGATAGAACCTTTTGTAGGATAAATTCTTGTTATGTTTTTATATAATTGAGCCATAGCTTTTCTCTATTTGTTCAACTACGTTTATATTGTGGTTGGTTGAAGAGCTCTCAATTAGCTGTACCTATTTAGTATGCATAACTCAGGAGAGAGTGCATATTTAGGTAATTGTTGAACAACACCACTCCCAGAGTATATGAGGGATCAATAACCGAGGGTTTAAAGGTGGGATTAGGGATAACGAAGCCTTGGGTGCGATCTGAAGTGAGCTGTATTAAAAGCCAGCTAGCGTAGCTCGGGAGAGTGCGTCTAGTAAATTGTCGTAATTACTCGGGAGAGATTTACGGTAATATGAGTGCTCATGATCGGTAGAGAATACTTGGGCGAAATTATAGAAGACATAGCGGGAAGGATTCCGACAATTGGGGAAATCATAACTCTAGACCTCCTTAATCTTTTCTCTAACCCTCAGTGTCGTTAGTTGTTAATTTACTATTTTAATTTGTTAGTTAATTAGTTAAACAGAAGAATCTTAATATCTATAAGTTAGGAATTGTTCAAGCTTGTCTTCTTGGTGATAGTGAACAGCTGTAGCTAAACCTTAGTTCTCTGTGGGATTCGACTCCGGACTTGTAAACCGGATTATATTTACAACGACCGCATTGTCCTTTTTATAAGGCATAGTTGGACATGATCAATAGTTAGGGTAGCACTTTAAACAGTAATCTAAAGATAGTTATTTGTCCTTTGAATCTTCGCAGTAGTAGCAGCAGGGTGAGATTTTATTCCTAAATTAAGATAATCCATTCTCCTGTGCAACTATCTGGAAAAATATGCCACTACTGATGTTATTTTCAAGGTATCCCTTGAGATACAAATGACTGATATATCTTCTTAGCTTGATTCAAATAAAGTGAACCTCGATAAAATAGATAAAGGCATTTATTAGTTTTAGCATTTCAAATTCTGGGGGATATCTAATCACAATATAAAGCGGGTGGTTCCCATTTAATTATTTTTAGGTATGTAGTTCTATAAATGTCATGTATTGTTACCGTTCAACAAAATGCAACTAGAGCTGTCAATATGGGCCGGGCTAGCCCATCCCAACCCAGCCTACGTGGTCTTTAGCAATTGACGGGCCGGGTTGGGCTGGGCTAGCCCACCATTTTGATGGGCCTTATAATGGTCACCCAGCCCTACGTGGGCCATGGGCCCCCACGGGACGGCCCATCATTTTAAAAAATATAATTTTATATTTTTTTTAAATTCTGACCTAAAAGAAGATAATTATTTAGAAGTTAAAAAATATCTTATTGGAAAAAATTCGCAAAACTTAATAACTTTTTATATTCTTCCAATATATCACAATAAACACTAAAAAAAAAGTAAAAGACAAGACTATATTTCATTCACTAAAACTCAAAACTCAAAACAAACTATTCAAGAGAACGTACATGATGCTTATGAGATATTCAACACATCATCTTCATCAAACGCATTTGAATCCGCTTGTGAGAAGGTTGTCTTAACATCTTTACTTTCATCTACATCTACAATTCATATGCAATATTACTTAGTTAAATATTAAGAATAATTAAATACAACCAAGAAAAACAAAGTTAATATAAATATTATGGTTAGATTTGAGCCTAGCGGAGGTGAATTATAAAGGAAAATCTATTTTAGAGTATTGATTGAGGGATTTTGAGGTAAGTATCTTGCCTAACTTTGTGTAGGGGAATTGATGTTACTGGCACATAAGTTATCTATGCAGTTTGTGAGTTGTCCGTGCGGTTGATATTATTAGTACGTGAGTTGTCCGTACAACACGTGAGTTGTTCGTGCAATGTGTGGATATGGCTCCATTCCCCTAGAGTCAACCTCTCATGTTCCTTCTTGATGGTGTACACACGGATTATGAGAAACCAACGGGTTTCTGGTTGATGGAGGCTCTATGAGAGCTGATCATTGATTTGCTTCGGTTACTGAGATTTTGATGTGGTCCACAGAGGCGTGATATGATTTATATTAGGATCGGGGTGCGCCCGCAACAGATTGATATTTGATTTTTGCATTTTATCTTTACTTGCAATATCTTTAGTTATTACCTGATTCATCTGCATATCTTCCTTATAAGCTGGATTGCTGACTAAGCAGAGTACGTTAAGAAAATTATGAGTACCAAGGTGATTTTATTTTTTGATTTTATGATTTTATCATATTAATGTTTCGTACTTGTTTGAGTTATGAATTGTACTAGTGATTTGCGAGTATCATTTAACATTATTGCTTTTATTACCTCGTCAAGGTTAGTTACGATACTTGTTGAGTATATGAGGTCATTTGTACTCATACTACACTTCTGCACTTTTTGTACAGATCTTGGAGCTGAGATGCTGTGGATGACGGGAGCTAGCATTGAAGATGCACTTTCTTTTCGAATCTAGCTATCACTTGTCCTTGGTAGTTTTAGATTTGTAATTTGTTATGTACATTCCAAATAAATGTTGTATTTATTTCATACCAGCTTGTAAATCTATGTCTTAGTGGCTCATGACTTGTACTACCAGTCCTTGGGTTATTGTCACGACACGACCGGTTATTTTGAGTATTGTAGCCCCGTTTTCCTATTTATTGTTTATTTTATGTTCGTTTTCTATTATGTGACTTGACGGGGTGGTTGGTTTGGCTCCAAGGATATTTTGGAATGAATTGGGACACTTAGTCCCAATGTTAGAAGCCTAAGTTGAAAGAGTTGACTGGATATTGACTTATGTGTAAATGACTCCGGAATGGAGTTTTAATGGTTTCGATAGTTCCGTATGGTGATTTTGGACTTAGGAGTATATCCGGATATTGATTTGGAAGTCCGTAGGCCATTTTGCCTTGAATTAGCGAAAGTTGGAAAGTTGAAGGTTTGGAAAGTTGAGAAGTTTGACCGAGAGTTGACTTTGTTTATATTCATACTTGTACATGTTATTATGTCTTGTAGGTGTCTTGACTATTCCTCGTCAATACTCCACCGAGGTTAGTCTTGATACTTAATGGGTACCTATATGGTGTACTCATGCTACGCTTGCTGCACATTTTTATGCATATCCAGGTACTTCGGAGCGCGCTGGTCATTAGTTAGCTGATTGTGAGTTGCGGCTGAGACTTCAAGGTATACCCGTCGTCGCGTTCGCAGGCCTCGGAGTCACCTTCTGAAGTTTTAGTTTGTATTGTTTATTTATATTCCGGAACAGTTGTTCTTGGAGATTTTCTAGTGAACTTAGTAAAGTTTATGACTTGTACTACCGGTTTTGGGATGTTATATAGTTACTTTGCATTGTTGGCTTGTATAGAAATCTCTGGTTCATGTTGAATAGTTGATCGGTTAAAATCTATTATTAATTCAACAAGTGTTAGGCTTACCTAGTCCTATAGACTAGGTACCATCACGACTCCTAAGAATGGATTTATGGTCATGACACTCAACCTTATCCTATTTCAAAATAGTATCTGGATTGGGGGCTAGGGTTTACAATAGCCGGCAAAACAATTTCCCCCTTTGATTTTTCTTTCTTGTTACCTTCCTTCTCCTTGACATTCCCAGTATTATTTGTCACATTAATCTCCTACATTGCCTTAACTTGATCACTCCAAGGAGTACTAATATTATCATACACAACCTCTCTTTTGTTCTTCTTCATAGAATCCTCTACAGTTTGCGATGGTATTTCCTGGCAGGATCTATTCGTAGTAACCAGTTGAGGTTCTTTAATATTCCCAAAGAACTTATTTATTCAGTCCTTTGTAGTCTCCTTAGCTCTATCTTTCCCATTCCAAGTAGATCTAGGATTAGTTTCTCCAATCCTTTCTCTCTTCGGGTCCCTAGTTTCTTCGAAGTAGAAACTAGGATTTTAGTTCCTTTTGGGTTAGGTGTGTCAAGCTTATGAGTTGCCTCCTCGCCTTCTCTTGAACCTTAACTTCACCATCGTTAGCTAACACATCAAATGATTTTTTTGTGGCAACATTACCATTTCCAACACTAGCAACCTGTTCCTTTCCATTCTTTATCACACTTCCTCTCCCATATCTTTACTATTTACTTCTCCTTTGCATCTATTCCTACTTGGCTTTGGTTAGTAACATGCTTCTCAACCACCTTTCCACTTGTAAGAATCTTAGTTGAATTTGCAGCAATGTTTGTAATCTACTTTATCTTCCCCATATCATCTACATAATCCTCAAACAACTTGTGCAATTCTGGATGAATAATCTAGTATTCACCTTCAGTAAATCCGTATTTCTTACTAGTCTTTCAGTATTTAGGCTATAATCATACCTAATTCTTATCCACTTCGGTTCCTCCTTCCTAGCTTCATCATTCTCTTCTACAATTTTAATTTTGTTAGGCAATTGTGCTAACAAATAAACCTCAACTTTAGCCTTCACACAACTAGGCCTAGTTCTATTATGTGTAGCCACATCTATGTGTAATGACTTTTCAACTTCACTGCTAAAGAGAATACATGTTCCTTACCAAAGAAATTGGGTGGCGGCTTTGGAAAAGAGATCCAAGCTACAGTAATAGATGTCGGACATGGCTAACTGTATATCAACAGCAAACATGCAAGTGCATGACCATAGCCATGGAGAAATGGATATCACAATATATCATAAATATGAAAAACACAGCTAAGGTGCAATAAGCAACTCAACATCTCTCGCCACAGGGCCTAAACAGAACCACATCATGCATGTGAATAATATTTTCACAACTCATCATAGCATGAGAGAGTAACACATGAAACATATCAGGACATGAATAATATTGGTTCTAGCCGATAAGACAGCCCAGCAATTGTCGTGCTGAGTAAATAAACTTGATCTGATGTAGGATATACATTCTGATTAGGCCTACTAATGGGCCCCCAAATCAATTCTGATCATTCTAACATATGTAAATAGCATTCCAAAAGTCCACAGTAACTTTTCCATAACACATACCATTAGTTCTCTAACTCTTATCATACCTTTGTAGCCCGCAACCAATGAATAGTCTGCCTAAGAGCATATCCAGTCTCTAAACCTCAAGAATACAGGAATCTTTATATCCGATTTCCAACTCTCCTACTTAAATGACTGATATGTCACTCATACCTAATCACCTCATGAGACATACTTCCATAAATCTTCTACGTCGAGTAGCAAAACTTGAACATCAACGGTCACAACCGTGCGATCTTTGTAGTACCAAATAAGAATCCACAACTCAAAACACAATGCATGTTCTACAACACACACCCTTCTCAAGGGATACCAGATAATGCTAGCATTCTCCTAAGCATCTGAAATCTCCCATGTTGTCTAGAACTTATGAACTTCTATTCGAAATGGAACCGCAACCTTATCCACGTAAATCTCAATCCCACACAACGCACCGTATCCATCATGATATCATATGAAAGTGCGAGAATCACATAATCAACTCTGAATCGCGGGTAGGATAGACACCCCATCAACCCGCAACCTCCCACTTAACCCAATCCAAAAGAACATTTCAACACGCAACAACCTTCCATACACCGTAGAAGACATCAGCCTCGAGCCGTGGTCAAAAATATCATGAACTCTTTGAAACCCATTAACACATAGCCAAGCCATCAGAACAAGATCTATCTAAATCAACCAAGTCACTCAGATCGCCAAACCCAAAAGTAACTCAAACCGAAATGCTCGCTCTGAAGAGATATTCTGTGAATCTTAAGTTGTTTTTGTGAGGCCCCGTAAAATTTTTGACTCAAAACCAAGTATCTTGTGGTGTCAACTCCGAATATGTGTTAGGAATGCGTAGAATTCTTCGCGGCGAGCTTGCTCGCCGCGGTTCGGACCCTTGGTATTGACCTAAGTTTGAAAAAAATCAAAAGAATCAATTTCCCAGAAAAATGCCATTATGCGGTCAAGAATGCGGTCGCAGATCTGGTATGCGGACCGCATTCCTATCGCATAGTGAAGCTGTGGTTTGGTTAAACTTGAGGTCAAGATGCGGTCCAAGATGTGACCGCATAATTGATATGCGGGCCGCATTTCTACCGCAGAGTGGAACAGAAGAGCTGTCAAAATTAATGTTGAAAATGCGGTCTATTATGCGATCGCATAACCAATATGCGGACCGCATAATCGTCGCATAAGTTCCTCAGGGATTTGTGAAGGTCAGTTCTACGGTGCACAATGCGACCGCATAACAGGAATGCGGACCGCATTCCTTTCGCAGACTCAAACAGATTCATCAGAGTTTTGGGGGCAATTCTGCGGTCCAATCTGCGGACCGCATTTCTGTTCTGCGATCGCAGAATGCGACCGCAAATCTTGCTCGGGCTTCTATTTTCTAAATTTTATACCCGACCCCCTTTTTTTTTATAAAACACCCCCAGCTCCTCATTTTTAACGACCTTCTACACAAAATAAGAGAGAGGAAGAGAGGGTCTTGAGAGAGAAAGTCATCTTCTCCAAAATTTGATTCTTCAAAACCATCCGGGCCGGGAAATTTCAAGCTTATCTTCATCCCCCTTTTCTTGCAGGTAACATCCCTAACGCTTTTCACTGAATTTCTGGTTTAAGCTGGGGGGGGGAGTCTCATGCATTGGTCTTTGAAAATAGTGGTTGAACTCATACATGCATGTCATTCTATAACCTAAAACCTAGTGAGAGTAATTGGGTAGGAGTAAAAGATGGTGCAAAGATGGGTTGGTAACCTAAATAAGTTTGAGTAAAAATTGTGAACTTCTTTTCTAATTCATACGCGTTAACTTGTGCACTAGATTGACGTTGCTAGACCATTTGGTGAATTGGAAATAAACGTTAAAAAGGGAACTCGGTTCCAGGTATGTATGGCAAACTTTGAACTTGTAAAATCCCCTTGTTTGGGTGTTTGAGTGCTTGGTATGTGATTTCTACGTGATTTGTTTATGAAATTCCTGTGATTGGTATGGTTGAGTGATTGTGGTTGTGCCTTCGCCATATCGATGCAATTAATCAGAAATAAACCAAGTTTGCGATTGTGAATGTGCTATGTGGTAAGAACTGTGAAACAAGTAATGGAAGGAAATGGGAATTGATGTGCTCGGAATAACCGTGGTAGTAACATATGTGGTTTGTCGTGGGAAATTACGCGTCGTGATCTATCAAATGCATATGAGTAGTGGAATACATGGAAAAGGTATTGATGGCTATGGAAGTTCATCTAAATTGTTGTTGTGTTTCTTGAGGATTGTTTGTTGTTCTTTGTAAATTGTGTTTGTTGTTGTTCTTGTGGGATTGTTTTGTTGTTTTTTGTGAATTGTTTGTGTTGTTGTTGTTGTTTGTGTTGTTTGTGAATTGTATTGTTCGGTGGGATCGGGTTGCGCGCCGCAACACGAAAAATAAGGTGTGGGTTGTGGTGATAAGGGTGCCGAGGTAATAAGGGTGGCCGAGGTAATAAGGTTGGAAAGCGATCGAAATCGCTATTGAAATGAACTAATGAACAAATTGTGAAATTATTGATGTGAAATGTTGAAGGGGAAACAGGAGAAGATTGTAAACTTTGTTGTTTGATTGCTCTTTCTTTGTGGATTTGATTGTTATTTCCATTACAATTACATGTTTGTTTATGGAGGAGAGATTGTATACCTGTTGGCTTAATTGTTCCCTTCTTGTGGATTTGATTGTCGCTTTTATTACTGCTACTTACTGCTTATGGTTCGAAGTTTACTGGAGCAAAGTTTGTTCATACATACCAGTACAATTCAAATGTACTGACGTCCCTTTTGCCGGGGCGCACTTCGTGTTATGATTGTAGGTGGATCCGTAGCAGGTACTCCACCGGTCCACACGATCGTAGCTCCCGCCTTCGTCCCTCCATCAGCTTTTTGGTGAGCCCCTTTCCTCTCGGGCACTTCGTGGCTCAGGCCGCTTGTTTTCGGAGTCTTATTTTTGATTTTTGTGTAAGGTATATGCCGGAGCCTTGTTACCGGCAAATACTATATTATCTTGTTTGTACTTTAGAGGCTCCGTAGACAGTAAATGTGGGTTAAGAAGCTTGTGTAGGTCCGTGTTTTCATATATTGGTAACGAGTTGGTGATTTCATTACTATTATGTAAGTACGTATGTGTTTTGTAAATTAAAAAGTGTTCATAATTAATTATTTAGCAAATTCTTGGAATAATTGAGTAAGGAAAACATGTGGGTTACGAAAGGCATCCAGGTTCGCTTGGCTGGGGCTACCCGGCCGGGCACCGGTCATGTCCCTCGAATTTGGGGCGCGACAAACTTGGTATCAGAGCCTAAGGTTATAAGGAGTCCTAGGATGTCTCGGAGCCGTGTTCTAGTAGAGGCCCTACTTATGGGTGCGAAGAAGTCGACCAACATCTATAAGTGGGGGGCTGCACTGGACATTTAGGAAATTTCCCACTTCCTTGTTATTCTGTATCGTGCGGTTGAAGTGAAATGTGAAAGTATCTATATCTAACTCGTGCGCTGTTACCGGAACGTTTTCAAGTAATGGCACCTAAGAGAGAGCTAGACCTCGGCCTTGGGGCAATTGCCACCTCCGAAGAGAGGCTATGAATCATGTACCTGACTGCCGTGGGTGAGAGTGACTCCCCAGCCTTTGAACCTACCTGGCCCGTCTGCCTAGACCAGAGTGTTCCTGTTCCTGCAGCGGCAGACGGGTGCCACCATCCCTCCCGCCCGATATTCCTGATTCTGGCACCGTTCCAGCTCCTGGTCCCGAGGTTTCTGATGCAGACCTTAGAGGAGCCATCCATATGTTGACCCAGTTAGTGGCCGCTCAGGCCCAGAGATCTCAGGATGCCCCTACATCCTCTAGCAGACAGGGAGATTCTACCAGCTCCAGAGTTAACCAGTTTTTGCGGTTGGCCCCTCCGGAGTTCTCAGGCACAGACCCAGAGGTCGATCCGCAGGAATTTCTTGATGAAATGTATAAGACCCTCCGAGTGATGAAAGCTTCAGAGACAGAGGCAGTTGAATTGGCATCATACAGGTTGAGAGGAGCAGCGTACTCATGGTTCGAGATGTGGGAGGACTCCTGTGGGG
>NW_017670726.1:12939-14023 GCF_001879085.1 Nicotiana attenuata | reverse complement strand
ATTGTTCAGTGTTTGGTGTAATTAGCAGATCTAATTAGTTAAAAAGTGCTGTTAGAGATTGGTGATAGCTGAATAACATAGATTTAGTTAATTACGAGGGATTGGGACAATTTGGGTAATTTTAGTTTGAACTAAGGGCAATTGGGGCAATCCAGGGGTATGGAACTTAGCTAGGACTCCCTAGAAGCTTCTAGATGTAGGCATTAAGGTACATTTCAGTAAACTTAGGGTGCTTACTTGAGCAACAAGTTAGAAAACCAAGGACTAAATGGAAAATAAAAATGGGCTAATGAGTAAAATGAAAATCTGAAGTTGTACCCTAAGTTTGCCTATAAATAGGCATTCATTTGCCTTGTATATCAAGTTTGGAAACACCTAAAACCCCTCCCCCAAAAATAGTCTCTGCAATCTCAACAGATCTGAAATTTGAAATCCAAACTTCAAATCTCCAAAAAATAAAAAGAAAACAAACAGAAAAAGGGAAAAATCCAAAAAAATACGATTACATTGCATTTTATAGAGTAATTGTGATTAATCTTCATCTATTCTAATTGCTGGGGCTTTTCTGCAATACACTAGTTCCACTATGGGTGGATTTTGGGTCTAATCGAGTCAATTTGGGCCATCAGTTGGGTGCTGTGTTTCTGTGAAGTATTCCTGGGGTTTTTTTGATGAAGTGATTTTGGCTCAAAGTTGCTCTTATTGTCGCTGTCTGGGACTGTTGGACTTTAGTTGTTGCTAATTGCTGCTGACTCTCTGCTCTTTCAATTTTTATTTGAATCCAGGTACACTACTTTGAACTACCTGATGTACACATTGAAGTTGGAATGGAGTGTTCAAGGATCTGTTTGTTTGATTGAAGGCTACTTGTGTTTTGCTGATAGTACATGGGGTTTAGTACTTGTGTCTGGTAGTTATTTATAATTCAGTAGTTATGTATAATTCAGTAGACTTGTTTAATATGTGTAGTTTATGTGACTGTTGAATCAGAGTGAAGTTTTTATTACAACATATGAACTCAGAATCTGATTTGGTTGAGATGTTAGTCAAAAGTTCAACCTGTGAACTGGTTTGGTAGTATTCA
>NW_017670726.1:10423-11048 GCF_001879085.1 Nicotiana attenuata | reverse complement strand
ACATATATATTTTTATTTTTTTCTCGCATTGCGCCTTTTATAACTAAAGCCCACACTTAAACTGCGCTTTGCGCTTAAAGCCCCAATGGACCTAGAGCGCTTTTTAGAGCTTTTCGCCTTTGACAACACTGGAAAAAAAAACAAATTCCCTTTCTTCTTTTAAAGCATTTTTGAGAAAATTCCAAAAAAAAAAAAATCAAAAAAATCAAAAATGTTTTTCTTTTGCCCTAAAGATCCATGGTCTGAGTTTTATAAAAAAAAACAAAAAAAAAAAGAGTTAGTATACTCAATTCCCAAAGTTGCCCGAACTACGCTGGTTTGATTCTCACCGGATGTAAGATACGTAGGCAATCTCATCGGGTCCAACCACCCTTTTGCAAAAAATAGCCAAAAATACCAAAATTTTAATTTTTGTCGACAATAAGTCGGGTGATGCCATTCTTGTTTTAAAATAAGCCGAATGTCCCCAAAAGGGCGCCGGAAGACTGTTTTTGCAAGAACAGCCACCTTGAGTCATCTTTAAAAGGGTTTGCGGACACAGCCTTAAAATCTTCCTCCCAGAAGTGCTGAAAGGCCGTATCTGCAAAACCAAGTCCTTGTTTTTCTAGATATAGAAAAGTTTGCA
>NW_017670726.1:5264-5964 GCF_001879085.1 Nicotiana attenuata | reverse complement strand
CTTTCGAAAATTAAGAGGTTACATCCAAAATTCAAAAATATTTTTTTTCCTTAGAAAAAGAGAAAACAAATGAAAAACTCAAACAAAAAAGTATTTTCTTTTTACTTTTAAAATTCCCAATGTTCAAATAAAAAAAAAGGAATTTTCTAGAAGTCTTTCTTTCAAAATAAAAATACAAAATCAAAAATAAATAAAAAATTCAGTGTTGTCAAAGGCTCATTTAAGGCGCGCTTAAGCCCTGAAGCTCAGAAAAGCTCAGGGACGGCACTTCGCCTCACTTAAGCTGCGCTTCAGTGTAGGCAAGGCACCAAGACGTGCCCCTTATTGCCCATGCGTTCTATCTTAAATGGAGCAATACTAGACTACAAATCTAATCGGCAAATAAGTGTATTTGTTGTTAAGGAAAACAACATGAATGAGTTTGTTACTTTTCTCTTGAATTACATATATATTTTTATTTTTTTCTCGCATTGCGCCTTTTATAACTAAAGCCCACACTTAAACTGCGCTTTGCGCTTAAAGCCCCAATGGACCTAGAGCGCTTTTTAGAGCTTTTCGCCTTTGACAACACTGGAAAAAAAAACAAATTCCCTTTCTTCTTTTAAAGCATTTTTTGAGAAAATTTCCAAAAAAAAAAAAACTCAAAAAAAATCAAAAAATAGTTTTTCTTTTAGTCCCTAAAGATCCATGGTCTGAGTTT
>NW_017670726.1:0-642 GCF_001879085.1 Nicotiana attenuata | reverse complement strand
AAAAGTTTTTAAAACTCAAAAATGGTTTCCTTCTTTCTAATGTCTTTCATACAAAAAGGAAAAATCAATAAAAATCAAAATCCAAAAATACGGGTTTCCTTCATTTTGAAAATCCAAAAGAAAAAAAAATCAGAAACAAAAATCCAAAAATACTCTTATTTTTTTTTAGAAGTCTTTTTTTGCAAATGTCAATAAAAATTTTGAAAAATTAAAGTCAAAAAATATTTTTGCTTTTCCTTAGAAGTACTTTTGTAAATAAATAAAAGCTCGGAAATTCAAAACATTTTTCTTAAAGAAGTCTCTCTTTCGAAAATTAAGAGGTTACATCCAAAATTCAAAAATATTTTTTTTCCTTAGAAAAAGAGAAAACAAATGAAAAACTCAAACAAAAAAGTATTTTCTTTTTACTTTTAAAATTCCCAATGTTCAAATAAAAAAAAAAGAATTTTCAGAAGTCTTTCTTTCAAAATAAAATCAAAATCAAAAATAATAAAAAATTCAGTGTTGTCAAAGGCTCATTTAAGGCGCGCTTAAGCCCTGAAGCTCAGAAAAGCTCAGGGACGGCACTTCGCCTCACTTAAGCTGCGCTTCAGTGTAGGCAAGGCACCAAGACGTGCCCCCTTATGCCCCATGCGTTCTATC
>NW_017670725.1:293092-479965 GCF_001879085.1 Nicotiana attenuata | reverse complement strand
GTGGAATGTGGAGTTTAGGAAGGAGGGGAGTGGAGGGGGTTCGTAGGGTGTTAGCGTTGGGGTGGTTGGGGTGGCGCCGCCACCGGATGTAGGTTGGGGGGTTTTAAGGCGGGCGGGCTCGTAGGGTTCGTCTCTGGAGAAGGCTGAGTTGAGAGAGATGAGTGAACGACGGGGGGGGGGTAGGGATTCCGACATTTAAATATTAGAGACAAGCCACTTCCGGGCCGTTAGATCAGCTGGTATCAACGGTCCTGATTTAAGCTATGAAAACGGGGTCGTTTTGTTTTTTAAAGAGACGGACCGGGTTGGGGACGGGTTCTGGGCTGAGTGGTTTGGACAGGTTTGGGTAATTTTTAGGCTGGGATTTGGGCCTGATTTGGGTACAAGAGTTAGCCCAATTCATATTAAAACCCCTCTTTCATTTTTCCTTTTTTTTTCTTCTTCTTCTTTAATTAAAAAAAATCTTAAAATTAAAATCCTAGATATCCAAAAAATGTGAAAATAAACTAATTAACTAACTAGAAAAATTATAAAAAGCTAACTAATCCTAAATTAAAAGAGAAAAAATTAATGAAAGGAAAAAGTGTAGAAATGAGGTATTTTTGTGATTTTTCCCCTTTTTTATAAAACAACCAATTTTCTAATTAATCCTAAAATGCATAATTAAATCCTACATGAAAATGCAACATATTTTTGTATTTTTCATGAATTAAACAAAATAAACATGCACAGACAAATGCAACAATTATCAAAAAATGCCACCAAATTCACGAAAAATTACAAAATACTAAAGAAATTGTTTTGTTTGAAATTTATGGGAGTAATTCATATAGGGCAAAAATCACGTGCTCACAGCTGTCCTATTGGAAATCTTATGTTAATTTTGAGATTTGGTTGTTGAATTGCATCTTCTAGCTCAATATCTGGTTACTGAAGTTTTTGAAGTCTCATGGGTCAATTTCGAGTTCATTTGGGTTTTATTCAAGCTGTGTTTGGTTGATTTACTGATCCTATTGATTTAGCACACTTCCTGGGTTTGAACTTGTTTCTGGGCTGTGTTTGGGTCATCTGCTTGTCATCTACTGCTGCTGACCTATCCTTTTCTTCTTATATTGCAATTTCCAGGTACAAATTCTAAACCGTGGTGATGTATATCTGATTTGAGAAGTTGAAAAATGTTAATCCTATCACTCTTTGCCTGATGTTTATGTTATCAGCTTTATTCAACTTAGTTTAGATTAATTTCATTTTAGTAGCTAAATGTTGTAACTAACTGGACTGTATGAAATTTTTCGGACTTGTTGTAGTTAATTTGGTTGGTTATCCTATTAACGCGAGGTCAAGTCTGTGAATACTTGCACAGGTCCACCTCTCGTGTGCTTTAACATAATTGATAGCTTAATTTGTTCATGTTGAAAATGAGGCTCGGGATAATCAAATCGCTGTTAGCTTTCAGATTTAGAATATTAAGGTTAGTTTCACGTGTGTTAACAGGAGAATCATAAGTAGTAATAGGATTGGATTCGATCAGTTGAACTGATTTCATCATATAGCTGAATATCATTTTAGTTAATCATGGCTTCCTATAGTTGTTTGTGTTAATTCATAGCTTAATAACTTCACGCAAATAAATGCTTTAAATCTAATTGACTATATGAAATCCGGTACGCTTGGCAAATTCAAAAGAAAAAATGATTGGTTTATTTCATTGATTCGTTTCTAGGTTCAGTCTACAAATACATTTCATAAAACGTAGGGGTTGCAATTAGTGAGCTGTTGAAATTTTCTGAATAAGTATGTTAGATTCCCAAAGTGCACGTGAGTTGAATATGTATGCAAAATTGGATTAAGATCAGAATTAGACTTGTGTGTGGGCTAAACTGGACTCCCTTTGGTTAAATATAGCTTGGGCCTGATTTTCGTTTACACGAGGCCCACGTTTGGGCATTGTTTCTTTGCACAGGCAGGATTGGATCTGTTTAGGGCCAGTTTTAAGGCCCAAACCGCTGAAAGCTTCATTGAGGTTGCTTTGTTTAAATTCAACACCTATTTGAATATCTTAGTAATAATACATGGACGTGCTAATTAATTAGGGCCTTTCCTTTGTTTTTTTTAGAGACAATACATGATAGAAAATTGTAGATTACTTTGGGTTTGCCTTTTAATAATAAAACGAGATGAGTCTCGCTAAACAAAACAAACAAATTGCGGGGCCCTCGATAAATGTTATACTAAAAAATACCTAGACATCGGGATGGGCCGGTTAGCAAATTTCACGGCCTTCCTCAAAGATAATAACACGCTAGCTACTTTAGGCGCATATTTTAAATAATTTTACCTTCCTAAATACGGGTACACATTTATGTGACCCAAATCCAAATCCCAACAAAGTCGAAATGTGTCAAAAATCGCGGGTGCATTTATATGACGCGGTTCGAGATGTGTTTTCACGACGGTGCAATTCTCTTAAAATAATAATAATAAAAGCGGTTCAAAGTTAAAAAGCACATAAGCTAAAACATGTTTTAAAATCAGATAAATAAGCCAAATATGACAGTTGAGTGACCGTGCTAGAACCACGGAACCCGGGAATGCCTAACACCTTCTCCCGGGTTAACGGAATTCCTTACTCGGATTTCTGGTTCGCGGACTGTTAACAGAGTCATAATTTCCTCGGTTCGGGATTCAACCGGTGACTTGGGACACCATTAATCTCCCAAGTGGCGACTCTGAATTTTAATAATAAATCCCGTTCTGATTGTCCTTTAAGTGGAAAAACTCCTTTGTGCCCTTTACGGGGTGTAGTGAAAAAGGAGGTGTGACAAGGACTATGGATCATGAATTGAAAAGCCTAGACCTTAAATTGAAATCGAAGTTGCATATGTTGTGCCATCTATGTGAAGTCTCCTCTATGCCTACAATTGTTATTGCTCTTGTGTGCACTTATTATCTTGAATTACAATCTAATATTGAAACTAGGTACGATGTGAAATGTGGCCTAGTGCCAAATATATGATGTGATAGTTGTGGCCCCATGTGCCTATGGAACGATATATGTGAAACAAAGGTTGAATCGAGATGATTGACGGAAAAGAGAAATGCCTTGGTAAGGCGGCCTAGCCGATCGGGCCGAGATCGGACGCCATGCCGCGCATGGTGGTAATGTGTTGATATTGACCCCGGATAAAAAGGGGAGAGAGATTGTGATTGAAGTTTATGTCTCAAATGAGGCAGCCTAGCCGATGGGGTCGAGATCGGACTCCGCTCAAGCTAGCGGTGGTATAGCGAACAAGGATGAACAATATGAAACGCCCCACACTGAAGGCTATGGGAGCATAATATAAAAATTGCATGATTCTTCTACATTGATAATGTTGTGATCGTTTAAGCTATTGAGTTATTCTTGTGATTTCTTTATGTTTGGTATGAAAGTTCTTTCTAACTACATGGTGTTTAGTTATACATACTAGTACTATTCCATGGTACTAACGTCTCTTTTGCCGGGGGCACTACATTTGTTTATATAAATGTAGGTGGCTCCATTACAGATAGTGTCGATCGCGTGTAGCGGAGTGCCCTCTTCTCGAAGTCTTGGTGAGCCCCCTTTCTCCTTCAAGGGGTTATATTGCCCATCTTTTGTTGTAGACTCCTACTTTTGAGGTATAGCCAGGGCCTTGTTGCCGGCACTGTCATACTTGTCTTTTTACATCCTTAGAGGCTCCGTAGACATATGTGTGGGTTATGTACGGGTATTTGAGGGATTCATGAAGTATGTTGTAATTCTAAAATCATGTTATCTATAAATTGTAACTCTATGGGAATTTCGAAAACTAACTTTAACTACGGTTTAAGTTTGTAATATAAAATGAACTAACACTGTTGAATGTACCACCTTTCCTTGCTTAAATAAAAAGGAAACATGGTTACCTTGTTCATGATGAGTTGGGTAGGAAGTGTGTGAAGAGGCTTGCTCGGTTGGGTTCACTCGATCGAGCGCCAGTTGCGCCTCCCGAGGTTGGGGCGTGACAAGATATGCCTTCCGCTTCCTTGTCATAGAATGATAAGGCGTCCTCTGGCACATAAATCCGAGTCTGTTTTTCTCTGGTGATCGATACCCTGGTGCATTTGAACACAGGTCCCTACGGGACATCGACACCGCCAACGATTATGTGGATTACATGTTGTGGTTCTTCCTGCTCATTTTTTCATTCATCTCTCTCCCTGAAGTGGTTTTTAGCTCGATCACGGAGAAATTCTCGAAGGTGGCCCTCGTTGAACAACCGAGCTACCTCCTCTCTTAGCTGCGTGCAATCTTCGGTCCTATGGCCATGTGTTCCATGATACTTACACATCAAGTTTGGATTCCTCTGAGAAGGATCGGTCCATATAGGCCTGGGCCATCTGGTATCTTTGATTCTTCCAATAGCTGACACAATCCTTGATGCGTCTACACTGAAATTATACTCTGACAATCGAGGTGCATTCGCGGGGTCGGTGTGCTTATCGAACCTGCTCTTACCCCGAGAGCTTTAACCTCGATCGTTTCTCTGATCATTTCGAGGAGAGTTATGACCCAACCCGTTATTTCTCCGATCGACATATGGCTGACACCGTCCCTTGTTCGATCTTGATTCCCTGTCTGTATCCCTCGGGGGTTTGGCTGCCAATCTATTAGGAGGAACTAACCCCGAGGGGGCTCCCAACTGGTCATCCTCGACCCTGATCTTCGATTGGTAACGGTTATGTACGTCCGACCACGTCATAGCTGGGTACTCGATCAAATTCCGCTTTAATTGTGGAGACGCGATCGAACTCCTCTCGCTCAAACCCTGCATAAAAGCTTGTACGGCCCAGTCATCCGAGACCGGTGGTAATTCCATTCGCTCCATCTGAAACATGGACACGAACTCCCTCAACATCTCGTTGTTCCTTTGTTTTATCTTGAATACATCCGATTTCCTCGTTGCCACCTTTATGGCCCTGGCGTGTGCTTTCACGAAGGAGTTTGCTAACATAGCAAAAGAATCAATAGAGTTAGGAGGCAAGTTGTGATACCAAATCATGGCTCCTTTCGACAAAGTTTCCCCAAATTTTTTCAACAACACGGACTCGATCTCATCAATTCAGGTCGTTTCCTTTAATCCCACAAGTATACGAGGTAATATGCTCATTAGGGTCGGTTGTCCCATTATATTTGGGTATATCGGGCATGCGAAACTTTTTAGGAATGGGCATCGGTGCCGCACTTTGAGGGAATAGTTTTTGTATGAACTTCTTGGCATCTAAACCCTTCAAGACTGGAGGTGCCCCCGGTATCTGGTCAACACGGGAGTTATAAGTTTTCACCTTTTTGTCGTTGTCTTCAATCTTCTTTTTCCCGGACTCGATCCTCCTGGTCAGCTCTTCGAGCATTTTTTTAATAATGGGGTCAGTCCCCGAGCCATTTTTATTTGACCTCTCTGGCGCTGGTTCAGCACGTCGAGTGTTTTCCAGTACAGCTATACTCGGAGTTTTGTTCTGACTCTGAAGTTGAGCGATGGCGATTTGCTGAGCTTGCAGCATCTCGAATATCACTTGGAGGCTGACTCCCCCATCTCCTATTCCTGGTGTTCCTTGGCCTCCAGATCGGGCTTCCCTGTGTACATTCCCTCCGATGTCTATGCCTAGATCTGCATTTAAAGCAATGTGCGAAGTAACGTCAATTGGTTCCACATTTGGCATTTTCCCTGGGTTTATCGATGGTACACCGAACCCTACATTGTTGTTTTCCCCATGAAATCCAAGACCTTTTGCTATCATGAATAGGTGTATTTTGCGAGTTCGATATGTTTAATCCTGAGAATCAAAAATTCTTGACAAGAAAAAGTGTAAAGATAACGTGTGTTATAAGAATCAGTAATGAAATAATCACTATTATCTTTAGCCCCACGGTGGACGCCAAACTGTTTACCTCGAAAATACGAGTAACAATTAAATTTGATTTGTGGTTTTAGAGATATGTGATTTAGTTCAATACCAATTAATAATCAAGAAGTATAAAGTATAGATGAAAGAAATGAATGAATCAAACCAGTGTTACCAAACAGTATCGGCCTCGAGCTTAGTGACCTCGAGATGAACCAAGAACAATAAAGTAAGACAATAAAGATAAAGGACAATTGTGATGGACAATGAGCGGAAAATAGAAATGTATATTATTTGCCAATGATTAGATGATGTTTACAAATGATTGGGATCCCCTTTATATAATAGGGGAACCCTAAATAAGGTACATTTTCATTTACAGTAAGGAATCTTATTGGGACAACTGTCTAACCGCCTAATATGGAATTGTACAATTCTATTTCGGGATTTCCGCCATGATTTTGGGGACGTGGCAGGAATCTCGCTCATTCTGTTAGAGATCCATAAGGGCATTATTTCGGGCTCGAGCGTACTCGGTTTCGGTATTCATCGTATTTCGATCCTCGAGCATTGCATCCTATCTTCGATTTCGAGTCTGGTCCACCGAGCTCGAACTCGACCTTGCCTGAACTCAACCCCTTAAGCCTGTAGATCGAAGCATATGATTTTGACCGTATATGAAAGTTATTACATTGTCAAGAAGCAAGCCAACAAGACTTCAATGATTCTGTTTATAAACCTTGAGCAATCAGCAATTCAGCATATAGTTGACACAGAAATCGACTTTAAGCTATTATTATTGGCCAGTCAACTCAAATTATAAATCAAATTACTATTTTAAGTTCAATATTGTCTATCCAGATAATTGCTATACAAAAATAAAAGAGCAGCGTGTTATAGCACTTTGGCGCATGTTGTAAACGGGTACTTCCGTTGAAGAACATTTTACCAATCAACTAGTCTTGATTGAGTACCTTACCCATGTTCAATAATCGATCCAATTTGGAAAACGAATTTCGGAAAAACTGAACAAAATAAATTGGAGGAAATGATAACAAAATAGTAACTCCCATACATTAAGGGGAATACATCTGGAAACACTTAAAGTTGGTACAATTTTTCATTTAGACACCTAAACGGAAGGTTGTTCCTATTGAGCACTTATACTATACTAAACTTGTTCCAATTAGACACTATCTTGACAATTAGCCAAACTTACAAAGTGTGTGCAATGCACTCGCGGCTGATACGGCGAATGACAAATAAAAAAAAGGACATATATCATTTTGAGTTTAAAAGAAAAGAAAAAACTATTTTAAAATCTATTTAGTTAACAAAATAAAATAACATTCTTAAAAAGAAAAAAAAATTAATTTACACCCAATCAGAAAATGACACATTATTAACAAAAGAAAAGACAAAAAAAAGGACACATTGGTGTTCTTGAAATCATTGTTCTTGGTGTTCTTCACTATATTCTGTCTATTCTTGTTCCAACCACGATTTTAATCCAAAATTTCAAGAGAAACACCTCCAAATTTGTTATAACTTCAACTAAAGATTCCCTACCAAGACTCGAAGACAACCCCAATATTAATTTCTCAGTTTCTCATCAAAACAAGTAACCCATTTTAAACCTTCAAGCTTTTTTAAAGATCCCATTAATGGTGTTTTGACTTCAAATGAAGAATATGGTCCTACTTCCATTTCAATCAACTGATACGGTCCTCCACCATTATTAGCTAAGGAAATGAGACGCATTTCTTTTGTTTAATTTCATAAGAATAGAAAACAAGAACATAAAGGAGCATAAGTTCATATCTATGGGATGTCTTGCTGTTAAGTAGGCAATATTGATTTTGGTTACTTTTAAGCAAAGTAAATTAATGGTGGAGGCACAACAATGGTGAAAGAGGAGGAGACAATGGTGGAAGTGATGGTGGAGAGAAAAGAAGAAGAAGAAAGAAATAAAAAGAAAAAATGAAGATAAAATCTGTTTTATGGGCTCTTCACGCGCCTATTTTGGATGAAGCTCACTCTATGTGCCAACTCAGCAAGAAGTGTCTAATTGGAAAAGTTTAGTGTAGTATAAGTGCTCAATAGGAACAACTTTAAGTTTAGGTGTCTAAATGAAAAATGATGCCTACTTTAAGTGTCTCCGGATGTATTCCGCCCATACATTAACCATCAAGTAACTCCCATACTTAACCATCAATCTTAATTAGTCATATTCGCTTTCTTTTTGAACATTGAGGGTGTTTGGATTGGCTTTTAAGCTGATCAAACTAGATTTTACGCTGTTTTAGCTTTTTTCAGTATTTGACAAAGTTAAAAAGTGCTTAAAACAAGCCAAAAGTAATAAATTGGGCAACCCCAACTTATTGTTTTTTGGCTTAAAAGTTATTTCTGCTGAAAAACCATTTTTTTTAAGCCAATCCAAATAGGTTTATAGTTTAAAATTCATTATTTGCAAAATTCAAGAGTTACTAAGTAAATTTACTGATATAAGAGTCACATGTGACTCATTTACATTTTATTGGAGTTGATAATAAGTAGATCAGGCGTAAAAATACGATCTCGGTCCAACAAAATTGTGCATCCGACGTTCAGTTTTTCCTTTGCATAGACATTATGTCCTGAACTAATCGGGTTAAATTTGAGTCTGAGGATCCACCTTCAGCAACACTTGCTCTTGCTAATTTTGCCCTCTCATTTGCCCTTTGCAAGAACTCACTTCTCCTCACTTCCATCAAATCCCTCACCATTTTCTCAATGATGACTCTATCACAAGTATCTTTCATGTCCAACCCCAATTTCCACACCTCCTCAACATACCTGCTATTGATTTGCTGGTCAGCTAATTGAGGCCAACATATCATTGGCACTCCCTCAATTATGCTCTCCAAAGTCGAGTTCCAACCACTATATGAGTCAAAAATCCCCCAATAGCAGCGTGTGCTAAGACCTGCTCTTGAGGAGCCCAGCTTACAATATAACCATTTTCAATCACACCCTCTTTCAATTCTACTTCTACTTGAGATTCTTTATCTTCGTCCAGTACAGAATCATGCCTAATGACTCATAAGAACCGCTGCCCACTATTCACAAGACCGTGCCAGAACTCCGTCAGCACATTTTTCGTCATTGTTACCAAACTACCAAAACTTACATAAATTACAGATTTAGCTGGTTGCTCGTCAAGCCTCTTTAAGCAGCTCTTATCTTCTTCCCATATGCTGTTAGAATGGATGGATTGCCTTATAGATTCTGATGCAATTTTTTTCTTCAAGTGCGCATGGAGCGGTCCAATGCTGTAAAGATTTGGTATGTGATTTCTAATTTGGTCCAATATAGGTCCTTCGAGTTCCTCGAACGTGTTCAATATGAGCCCTTTGGTTCTAAGAGTTTTTTGAGTTTCTGTGAGCACCATTTGGAGAACTGGTTCATGAAGGGTATCCGCACGACAAAAACTTGGTAGATCGCGTCTTCTGAGATGGCTCTCCATGCCCTTTACACTAGCAATTGGAACATCTAGGTCGTTTCCTACAATTTGGATCAAGTCCTCAAAACCGATACAAATTAGGGAATAAGATGACATATATATGGAAATTACCTCATGAAATTAATTATGTTAACTATTTCAAGTACGTTTGCTCCTACCTCTAATTTTACATGGTTGTTTATGGCTTCTAATTACACAAAGCTCTTAAATCAATTGAAAACCCAAGTTAAATTTGATTACAGGAATACAAGACTCAAGTTAGAGACGAAACCAGAATTTAAACTTTATGGTTTCTAAATTCTAGGATAACGACATCAGGTGTTAGTATTTGGGTCCTTATTTTAATTATTGTACATATTTTATGAATTTTTGTAATGCAAATCCAGGTTCGCACTAAAGTTAGTGACTTCGGTTGAACTTCTAGCTCTGCCCTAACTCTAGTAATTACGTAGTTCATTGTCAGCACAAGTTAGACTAAATGGATCAGAAAACGATGAGTTCATTGTCATAATTGCTTTCCGATCCATTTGGTCTAAAAATTATACTTATAAGCTAGACCAATGGATTAGAAAGAAAAACTTTTTTTCTTCTCTGATATAAACTTTTTCTTTTGGAAAAAAAAAAAAAAAAGAAGAGCTTGGATTTATGACTCACCAGTGAATGGGAGCTCTCCGTTTTGAATTAGTGGAGGCAAGCATAAATATATCCAAAATGAGGCAGCACTTGCAGTCCGAAAATATAAAATAGGAATTCCAACATCTTCAGCTACTTCAAGTGCCACACTTAGAATTCCATCAGCTATAACACAAGTCACTGGCCCCTGCCTTGTAACTTCACTACTACCACTTGGACAACCGGCGGCAAGAATTATATCTTTCAAAATTGGCTTCGCAGTGCTTCTCAAGAAATCAAAAATCACCATCAATTTATTAGTCTCTTGATGAGTGTGCGGAACATTGTCCGAAAGGCCGTCGGGAATGGTCTCAAAGCGAAAGCCAGGAAAGCGGCTGAAACGGGATTGAATGTCTGTATTACGGGAAAGTCGATTTTGAATAGAAAGGGTATTGATGAAGGTGACATGAATACCAGATAGGCTCAGTAGCTCGGCGAGCTTGAGCATAGGATTCACATGTCCTTGCACTGGAAAAGGGAAGATGACTACGTGAGGTGGGAACTCTGTTTTCTCCATCAAGATTTCGCAGGTTTAGAAATCTTGGCTCTGGAATTTATAGTGTAGATGCTAGTACTTGGTGGATAATTAGTTGTTCTTTCTCTAAGGCATCTATCCAGTGATAAACAAATTAGATGCCGTAACGAAACAGATGTTTACTACATGTGCCAACCTCGACAATACGACAGTGGACAACTGCTACTATCTTGCGCCTGCTATATTAGGTACACAATGTTATCACGAGAACTTTTTATCGTTGTATATTCATCATGTACTGCATCTAGCGTGATTAATATGGGAAAATGACATTGTCACTACAAGAAAAAAAAAAAAAAAAAANNATATATATATATATATATATATATATATATATATATATATATATATATATATATATATATATATATATATATATATATATATACACACAAATTTTCTACACTTTTACAGCTATCGGATATAAATAGTTTAAGCTGCAGGCTAAAAGTGATTTTAATTGCCCGATTTACTGTTTTCAATATGAAATAAGAAAACATTGATAAATTATTTTACTAAATAATTGATGAATTTAGAAGACGACACCCTATAAAAAAGACGTTTTGTGTTTTGATTCCCTTGATGATGTGGAGTTTTAATTAATATGTGACGGCAACAATGTTAAGAAGCAGGAAAACAACGGAACACTTAAAATATTGGCTGACAATTACAGAGCTTATACAAATGATATAATTTGGCTTATTTCTGAAAAAATTGTACACGCGACAAATATGTATGCATACGCTCATATCTTCGTATTGTATACCATCCTTAGACTATATGTAACGATCCAATCGGTCATTTTATGTAATTGTGCACCATTTCCACATTTTGAATCTTCATACATGTGTGTTTATGATTTTATGACTTGCGGGGTTGGTTAGTTTCGTTCCGGAAAGCTTTTGGGTTGATTTGGACCCTTGATTCTTGACTTAGAAGTTTAAATTTAAAAATGTTGACCAAACTTTGACTTTCGTGGAAACGACTGGGAAACTATATTTTTATGGCTCCGATAGCTTCGTGTCGTAATTTCGGACTTGGGCGTACGCCCGAAACTGATTGGAAGTTCGTAGGTTGATTTTGTGTTGATTTGCCAAAATTTGGCAATTTAAAGTTGAAAAGTTTGACCGTAGCTTGACTTCTAGCTATCAAGCTCGGAATTTGATTTTGGGACTTGGAATAAGTCCGTTATGACATTCAGAACTTTCCTGCAAAATTTGGTGTAGTTTGGAGTTGATTTGATAAGATTCAGACGTTTAGTTATAATTCTAGAAGCTCTTGAACATTTCGTTGAATTCCATGCATTTTAGTATTCGAATCGTAGTTTTAGATGTTATTTTTATGTTTTGATCGCGCGAGCGAGTTTGTATGATATTTTTAGACTGTGTGGATGTTTGGTTGGGAGCCCCGAGGGCTCTGATGAGTTTCGGACACATTCCAGAGTGGTTTGGACTGAAAAATGGTAAAATATAGTGTATGGTGCTCTGGTGTCGCAAATGCAAACACCAGGCTCGCATTTGCGAAGGTGACAAGTGAGGGCAGTTGTCCTAAATGCGACATCCCCTTCGCATTTGCGATATTCCCCCAGATCGCAATTGCGAAGACTTTATCACAATTGCAATATATGTTGAGTCTGTCAGGGTTCGCAAATGCGAGCCCCGGTTCGAAATTGCGAGGGTTCGCAAATGCGAACCCTGTGTCGCGAATGCGACATCTGCAGCCGGTTAAAGGGTTGAGAGACGGGATTTTTAAACCCATTCTCATATTTTTGAACCCTAGACTCAGTAGGAGTCGATTTGGAGGGTGGATTTTCTTCTACAAACCTTGGATAAGTGATTCTAATATGTTCTTAATCTTATTCCATCAACATATCTTAGATTTTAACATCAAAATCATGTGAATCAAAGTGAAAATCTGTGAGGCTTTGTCATGTTTTTGAAAAATAAGAATTTAAGTTTTGAGAGTCGATTTGGACTCGGATTTTGAAACTAATCACATATATGAACTCGGGGGGTCATGGGTAAACAGAATCTACTATTGGACTCGGGTTTTGACCGGGGGGGGGGGGGGGAGGGGTTGACGTTTGTTGAATTTTTTGGAAAAGTTTAATGATCTTAACTTTATCTATTGCAATTGAGTTCCCTAGCGTTGTTTGATGATATTAAATCGATTTTTGTTAGATTTGAGCCGTGTGGAGGCGGATTTCAAGGGAAAAGCTATTTTCGAGTATTGAATTGGCCTAATTAAGGTAAGCGTCTTGCCTAACTTCGTGTGGGGGAACTATCCCTTATGATTGGTATTGCTTGATTCAATTGTTCTAAGTGAAATTCGTGTACGCAAGGTGATGAGTGGGTATACAGGTTGTACGTGGTAATTGACCGGTTCAGGCTACTTAAACTATTCCCATGCTTTAATTGATATGCCATATCATGTTCTAAATTCTCGCAGTCAATATATCCTTAATTGTGTTAGACTATCCTTACATGCCTTAAATGACTTGTTTAGTACTCGTTCTATATCCTACTTGCTAAATTGCCGCCATGCTTTAGTTGAACTTGTTGCCTCTTTTATTGTTACATGTTATCCCTTCATTGTTAATTATTATTATTATTTGAAGTCATTGTTCGTGTAATCTCTTTCCTTATCGATCTTTGTTACTTGAAGTAAATGTTCATGTTATCCTTTTACTTGTTGATTTTCGTTATTTGAGACTCATTATTGTGGGTTAGTCTTATCTAATATCGTGGTTATACAATATTTCTCACATTGTTGAGTTATTTGGTATTGAAGTTGTGAAAGTCGTTAATAAGTTGAGGTGATGTTGGTTATTGTTGAAACATCTATCTTATTGAGTATTTTTCATTCATTGTTGTTGTGGATATTCTTGTATACGTTGTGGAAATATTGCTATTGTTGTTGTTGGCAAGTTGTGATATATGGGCACTTGAGGTGCGAATTGTTATTGTGATATGATATTGACGCGCATGCGGCGGTATAAGGCTTGGGTTAATGTGCATGCGGCGGTATAAGGTGGGACTTATGTGCATGTTGCTTGTAGGGGAACTACGTGAAGCCACGCGGCATCATAAGGTGGGCTAAAGTGCGTGTAACTATTTCGAAAAAACTATTTTTCAAAACCTATTTCAAATGTAAGGCTCACGCGGCGGTATAAGGAAAAATTGTGATTGAATTTGAGAAATGTGAATATGAGGCGATACCTCAGTTGTGATTCTTGATTATACGAGGCGGTACCTCAGTTTGATTTCATTATACACGAGGCGGTACCTCGTTGTGATTCTTGCTGTTAATTTCATGTTGCAAAGAGTTTTTGGTGAAAATATTTTTTGTCGTTTAATTCTTATTTGTTCTAGCAGCTATTGTCCGTGTATGACCACTTCAGTTTCTTCAATTGTTTCTTTTACGTGTTCCCTTGTTTAGATTCTGGTATCTGTTCAGGTTATTATCTTGTTTCGTATCAGTCGTTTCTTGCTTTCTATTATTTATCCTTATTACATTTCATACTGTTTATTTATATCCTAGTAGGTGTCTTGACCTGGCCTCATCACTACTCTACTGAGGTTAAGCTCAATACTTACTAGGTACTGTTGTGGTGTATTCATACTACGCTTCTGCAAATTTGTGTGCAGATCCTGATATGTCTGCTCGTGTCGGTCGTTAGAGATCTCCTGCTAGCTGCTTTTATCGGAGACTTCAAGGTATGCCTGCTCGGCGTTCGCAGGCCTCAGAGTCACCTTCCCTTATTCTCATACACTGTTGTATTTACTTTCGGATAGTGATGTTGTAATTACTCTAGTTATATTCTGTAGTGCTTATGACTCAGTCCCACCGTTTTTGGAGGAGCATTCTGTTGAGATTATGTTTTGTATCGGAAGGTTTTATCAGTTATTCAGCTTTTTTGTCTAGCATTTTGATAATTGTTCTGTTAAATTATTACTATTTATTAGGCTTACCTAATTGTAGAGACTAGGTGCCATCACGACATCCTACCGAGGGATCGAATTAGGGGTCGTGACACAATAACTAATTCAAAGAACTCGATACCAACCTAGGATTATAACTAATTCAAATAACTCGATTTGGCCTTTATATCTTTATTCGAATCGATCATCAAAATTTAAAAAAAAAAAAAACAAACATTGACCAAGTATGACTATTATTTTTCAGATCACTTGCTAAATGCTAGCTATCCAAACTCAAGTTAAGTGTGGACTCATGCTTTACCCCCTCCGTGAAAACTAAATATATCTTGGATCAAGCGTTCTAAATTGCGAGTTGATGATCCACCTTCACCAACACTTGCTCTTGCAAATTTTGCCATGTCATTTGCCCTCTCCAAGAACTCATTTCTCCTCGCTTCCATCAAATCCCTCACCATTTTCTCGATTATGACTCTATCACAAGTATCTTTCAAGTCCAACCCCAATTTCCATACCTCCCCAACGAACCTGCTATTGACTTGTTGGTCAGCCAATTGAGGCCAACATATCATTGGCACTGCCTCGTATACGCTCTCCAAAGTCGAATTCCAGCCACTATGAGTTAAAAATCCTCCAATTGTAGGGTGTGCTAACACCTCTTCTTGAGGAGCCCAACTTACAACATAACCATTTTTGGTCAGACCCTCTCTCAGTTCAACATCCATGTGAGCAAATTCATCATCTTTATCCTTGATAACATCATGCCTAATAACCCACAAAAATTGCTGACCACTATTGACAAGGCCGTGCCAGAACTCTGTCAGCTCATGTTTTGTCAATGTAATCACACTTCCAAAGCTTACATAAAGTACTGACCTCGATGGTTGCTCGTCGAGCCATTTTAAGCAACTCCTGTCTTCTTCCCACAATCCGCTGGAAGATATGGATTTACCTTTTGATTCTGATGCTAGTTTGTTCTTCAAGTGTGCATGGAGCGGACCAATGGTGTAAACATTTGGGATATCAACACGAATTTGGTCCAGTATTGGTCCTTCGAGTCCCTCGAACGTGTTGAATATAAGCCCTTTGGTTCCAAGGGTGCTTAGAGTTACGCTCATGACATATTGAAAAGCTTCTTCTCCCAAATTATCCATGCGGCAAAAACTCGGTAAATCACGTCGCCTTAGAAAGGTCTCCATCCCCTTCACATTCGCAATTGGAGTGTCTAGGTCGTTTCCTATCATAAAGTCGTTGGCCAATTAATATAACTCCCAAATAAGAAAATTTAATAAAAAAAAAAATCATGTATGTTGTCCTACTGGGTAACATGGATGGTCATATGAGTTTCTCACATGTGTCTGTTCCTTTGGGTAACATGGTCATTCGAGTTTTTTACAAACCGATGTAATAAAGGCCGATAAATGTCAAGGTTCTATTGGAGACCTCTCTGCCAACACAAGGTAGGATAATGTTTGCGTCCACTCTATCATTTCTAGAGTATACTGGGTATGTTCTTGTTGTTGTTGTTGATGTAAGACCTATAAATACAAGAATATAATACTCCTAGATAACAAGTTCAATACACTAAAACTTGTTGTCTTCCCTAGAATTGGGTCAAAAGTGAAAAAAGCTCACCAGAGAAGGGAAGCTCGCCGGCATGGATTAATTGAGGGATGCAATAATAAGCCCAAAAAGAGGAAGCGCTTGAAGTACGAAAATGAAAGGTGGGAATCCCACAATCTTCAGCCACTTCAAGTGCTATACTTAAAATACCATCAGATATAAGACAAGTCACAGGTGGTACCTGCCCTATAACTTTATCAGTAGTGCCTAATTCGTAATTATCCAAAAGAAACAATTCTTTGAGAAGTGGTTTGGCAGTGGTCCTCAAGGACTTCAAAACGGCCATAATATCATCAGAAGTATGTGGAAGTCCATCGCCGAGGCCTAAGTTAATAGTTTTGAATCTGAAGCCTGGGAAACGGCCAAAACGGGACTGAAGGTCAGTACAACGTAAAAGTCGATTATGAATGGAAAGAGCGTTGATGAAAGTAACATGGATGCCGGACAAGCTAAGAAGCTCGGCCAGATTGAGCATTGGATGGACATGGCCCAGTGCTGGAAATGGGAAGATGACCACATGAGGTGCTTGCCTTGCTCCTTGCTCCATCGTAATTTCTCCAATTTTACTGAGACTTTTCAGCTCCTATTATACTTGGAAATTATTTGTGGTGAAATTTTGGTTGCAAATGTTTCTATGAGGAGGCGGGCATTCATGTTTATATAATACTCCTACTAGACAAGTCCAAATTTGCTAAGCTAAGCAGGGGCGTAATAGAAGATGCTTTTTCTGTGCTAGGATACAAATACAATGGACCAATACGTAATTTTTCTGTTTATCTTGAAAATGGTAATGACAATTATATTTGATTTTGTGATTCTAAAAATACGTGATTTATCTTAATACTAGTTGTTAGACAATAGATGTTATGTATGCGTAAAGGAGATAAGAAATGCAAACCAAAGCTATTACAAATTCGAGCCTCGAGCTGGCTGGAACAGAGGCTTCGAGGCTTGCTTAGGGCAATTGGTGGTGAGCTATTGATGAAGAAACAATGATAGTGAAAGCCTCAAAGATGGCCTTTTGCGGTTAAAAATGAGCAATAAATGAAGAACAATGAGAATAAGCAATAAATGTGTAGAACTATGGTTTAAGCAAGAGCAGAGAATGTTGTATTATAAATCAATGTATCCTCCTCCTACAAAATGACAAGGGTCCCCTTTATATAGGAGGGGTGAATCCCCACATAGTACATGTCTAATAAATGACTGATGGGTTTTCAATGTCTTTGCCTTATGTTTTGATGATCTAACAAACTTAATGTTAAGAACCAGATAGGGAACCTGACACACTTGGTACACATTGCTGATGGACGGATTCCAGCCAGAGCTCCAGCTAATGTAAACTGCTGCAAGTGTAGAAAATAGAGAAACAAGACATGGACCTGATCCCTTGTGTTTTCCCTGACAGTAGTATGAAAGTCAACTGTGCACAGTTGGAAAGTGACTGCCATAGAAACAGTGCACACAGTGCAGCAGTTTTGCAGTCACTTGTCCTTTGACCAACCAAGTGCTTACATCATTCAAGTGATGTCATCAAAGGTGTATTAACAAGAGTATTACAACAAAACATTACTTGAACACTTGGGAATTCACTTCAAGCATTCAAGCCTTCTGCAAAACAGTGAACTTAATTCTCAAGAGCTTGAAAAACGAAGTAAAACGCTACTACGGACCAGTTCCTATATCTAGTATTTTGTTGTCCTTAGTTGAGTTGTAACTTTGTAATTGTTCTATTGTAATTCCTAAATTGCTTAGCTAGAAGCATCACTTAGGAACCCCTTTGTAAAATCATAAACCCTTTGTGTTTGTGTCGTGACTAGAGTTAGTCATGAGTTGAAGTCTTTGTAATAGGTGTATTGCAAAGTGGCTTGTAATAGGTGTATTACGAGTTAGTGAGGGATTAAGAGTTTAAATACGAATCGCAAAATGATTCAAGCCTTATGAACTTTGCAATTTGCAAATTCTACAACAGACACCGAAACCTATCAAATCACGTCCGATTAACCCCAAATTTTGTACACAAATCACAAATAACGCCAAGGACCTACTCCAACTTCCGAAATCCGAATCCGACCCCAATATCAAAAAGTTCACTCCCGGTCAAACTTCCCAAAAACTCAACTTTCGCCATTTCAAGCCTAATTCCACTACGGGCCTCCAAATCACAATCCGGACACACTCCTAAGTTCAAAATCACCCAACGGCGCTAACGAAAATATCAAAATCAAATTCCGGGGTTTACACATAAAGTCAACATCCGGTCAACTTTTTCAACTAAAGCTTTCAATTATGAGACTAAGTGTCTCAATTCATTCCGAAATCCTTCCGGACCCGAACCAACTAACCCGGTAAGTCATATAACAGCTATAAAGCACATAAGGAGCAGAAAATGGGGAAACGAGGCTACAATATCTTTACCGAGCTTAAATTCGTTCATCTTGTGAGGTTGAGACTTAATCGAGAGAGGAGTTTCTACTAAAAGTTTGAACTAATAATCAAGTGAATTCGAGAGACTCACTTGATCATTAGAAGTGAATTATTTAGAGTTAGATCCCAAACAATTATCTTGCACCTATCCTATCAAAACCCTATCTTCTCCAATTGATAACCTTCTTTGCTCATTACTTGCGTCAATTGCCATTAGCCAATAGTTTAGACTCTTAGTTAATTTTAGTGTTAGTCGTAAAAATCTCAATTGTTGATCATCTTGGATAGAAATCTAGCTACAAACTACGATAGTACTGTTTAACTCCAATCCTTGTTGATACGATATTATATTTTACTATATTCGACTAGCGAGCATAATTTAAGTGTGTGTTTTGTGCTCGTCAACACTTTATTTGGATGATTGTGGAAAGAATGAGGAACATGAGTACTTCATTTGGATATTCATTTTTGTAAAAAGTAGAAACATCTCAACTTATACGCTCAAAACCAAAAATCCATAATATCCAAATCGATTAATCCGAAACCGAACTTAAAAAATCCGATCCAATCCGAACTTATTTGGATTGAATTTGAATTATCATATCTTCAATCCGAAAATCGAAAATCCAAACCGAAATTCTCATATTCAATCCGTACTGTCCGAACGCCCACCCCTAATAATTCCCACTATTCGTCGTCTAAATGAAATGGGCAAAACTAATAAGCTTACACGCTTAAATAATTTTATATGTTACAATTTATACTCTTCTTGTTCCAATTTATGTTACACATTTTTCTTATTAGTCCGTTTAAAAATAATTAAATAATTTTATATTTAAAAACAACTTAACTTTAAACTTATATTTTACTTATTTTATCGTTGATAAGAGGATTTTTTATCTACACAATTTTTTTTCCCCTTAAACTCTTGCTGAATCAACCTATCTTCTGCTTGTTTTATGTGATCAATGGTGGCTTACCTCCTACATAACGATCAAAACAACTTGCTCAACTCTACAACTGGCATGGAACTCCATGAATAACTTGTATCCGACAAAAGAAGAAAATAATCTATTCTTTTTGTTGGACATTGGAATATTTATATCACAATTGCACTTGTGTACAAAATAATGATTGCTAAGTTTTACCCTTTGTATCCAATGCATTTAGATTTGATATCCTTCCCTCTTCTGCCTAATTTTTTAATGTCATCGACGAGACATTCAAGAGCATTGTACGATGAACCTCCCTCTCCAACACTTTCTTTTGCCAAATTAGATAATTTCTCAGCCGATTTCTTGAACTCATCCCTATTTGTTACCATCAAATCTTTCACCATCTTCTCTATAATGTATCTATCACACATGTCCTTCATGTCCACCCCAATTTTCCACACCTCACCCACAAATCTACTAGTGACTCGTTGGTCCACGTAAACAGCCCAACAGATCATGGGCTTTCCTTGAACAATACTTTCCATAGTCGAGTTCCATCCACTGTGAGTTAAAAACCCACCAATAGCAGAGTGGGCCAACACCTTTTCTTGTGGAGCCCAACTCACTATATAGGCTCTTTCTTTGCATCCCTCGGCAAGCTCCTTCACAAATTGGTGGTTCAATTCTTCTCCCCTTAACAAGTTGGACCTCATGACCCACAAAAATCTGATTCCACTATTTACTAACCCATGCCAAAACTCCAAGATTTCTTCCTTTGACAAAGTTGCCATACTTCCAAAACTTACATAGATTACTGATTCGATTGGCTGTGCATCGAGCCATTGAATTGAACTGTGGTCTTCTTTCCATAAACTATTTGAAGAGGCTGATATTGGCATCCTTTTTTCACCAACTTTATTCTTGAGATGCAAATGTAGTGGCCCAATAGCATAAGTTTGTGGACAATGAGAGCTAATGAGGGAGAGTAATGGCCCGTCTAAATCTTCAAATGTGTTTAATATGAGTCCATTGGATTGAGGGATACTCTCCACTTCTTTGAGTGCGATTTGGCAATAGGGATCAGTCGCATAATCGATTAGACGATAGAATGGAAAATCACGACGGCGTAGAAGACCTTGCATGCCAGCTACATTTTCGAACAATACGTCCAAATCATGTCCTTAACAAGAAAGACAAATTTTTGGCTTGTTAACTGAGTTAGATGTTTCCATAAATCACAAGAGAATTTAAAATACGCTTTCATCCAAAGATAAATAAAGTGAAAGTATTTTGTCTTTTACGTACATATTTTCTACTTGGAAGAAACTATTGATAGTAGCAGAATCCTAACGTTTTCATATGGAAAAGAGTTCCTGGCAGTAGAACGTACAGAATAGGCAGAGGGCTGAAGAGAAAACTCGATCAATAAAGTCATAAAGTTTGACCTTATCTATTCTTGAATACTGCATACTACAGTAGTACTAATATTTAACTTCGACCGAGAAAGATAATCTTAAAACATTCTAGAATTTATTAAAAATAATATGCGACGCATAGTAATTAACGTGTTTATGCTGGCAACGAAGATATAATTATATTTTAATTATATCACAAAAGCAGTAACCAACCAGAATTTTGTTTTAGTCACACGTAGCATTTTCTTATATTCTTCAGTGGAGTAGTTAACATGATATATTATTCTTGTTCGTTTTTTCTCAAGCTTTAGTCAACTGTTGTTGCATCTCTTTTGAAGAAAATAGAACAAAACAGAAATCTTAAACACAAAAGTAGATACTCCCTCTGATTCCACTTTACTCCTTATAATTGGAAGAGTCAAACAAGTTTATTTGATCACAATGAATTTTTCTAATATTTAAATTACTAAATATTGTAATTTATATTAATGCCTTTTAGGATACTTCATAAATACTTAGAATAAATTATTCCAAAATGCTTAAAAAATTTACGCCTGAATTCATATAAAAGGTTGAATATATATGCAGATACCTTAAATTATCACGATTTTTAATTGAGACGTCTCAACTACTCTTTTTTCCGATTGAACACAATAATAAGCCCAAATTGTACCAATCGGATCGGACACATTTCGCATTCTCTTGGAAATACCTCAAGCACTTGTCCAGTGGCGAAGCTGGTCAAGAATGGTCAACTGAACACCATTCGCCAAAAAATTATATCACGTATAGGGTAAAATATTACTTGTTATTGATTAAAAAATAAACTTTGAAAACCCTTGCATAGCTCACTACACGTATCTACAAGCACTCCTTACAATCAATAATTAGTCAATTACACTTGGAACATGTAATTTTCACACCTAACTTGGACAACTTTTCATATTTCATACTCACACCGTTTCAATTTAGATGAGATAGTTTGACTAGGCACGAAGTTTAAGAAAAAAAACTTTTAAAATTTGTGGTCTTAAAAACATAAAGGATAAAAGGTTTGTATGACCGTTACATTTGTGTGGTTATAAATGCACAAAATGAAGACATTAAAGTTGAATTATTTTTAAATTTAAAAATATATAATTTATTTTAGAACAGATTAAAAAGAAAAGTAACTCATCTAATTTGAAACAGAGAGAAGCATTTAAGGTTCATCTTTCCCACCAAAGTGATTTAAGTGGCTAGTTATTCCTCGTAAGGAGCGCTCGAGCTTGAGGTATTTCTAAATCAATACAAAATGTGTCTAATTGATATATTTTGGACCTAGTACAAATATTCAATATAACAAGGCCTAGTTAGTATATCTAAATGAAAAATAGTAGCAACTTTAGTGTCTCGGTATGTTCAGCCAAAAATTAAGTAATTTGATAAACAGAGGAAAAAACATGAAGGAGTGCGAAACAGTGTTATGCTAAAATAAAAATGTAATCAACTCAACTTCTATCAATATTTATGTTTCTTTAATATTCAGACGTAAAGTGTACTCAACTCAACTTTTATGAGGGGCGAGTGGATAAATAATGGAGGTCAAAGAACCACTTGTGGATGTATCATTTACCTTAAACAATTATATATACTTAAAATTAAAGAAAACGAAAAAAGAAGAAGAGTACCTTTGAAAGGAATCTCTCCGACTTGAATGAGTTTTGGAATACAGAGATAAACCCAGAGGCAACAAGGACTAATAGTGTCGAAAGGGATAACTGGAACTCCCATCTCATTACCAATATCCACTGCATAATAAAACAACCCATCTGGTATAACACACGTCACCGGCGCCTCAGTAACTCCATCACTACTACTACTACTACTGCCGAGCAATATTTCTCTGAGGAAAGGCTCCGCCATAGCTTGCAAAGAGCTAATAAGCTCTCCAAACTGTACCGATGATCGGGGATTTTCCTCCGGTAGGCCGTCGGAAATGGTCCGAAAACGGAACCGAGGATATTGCCGGAATCTTGATTCGACGTTGGTGTGTCGGAGGAGAAGTTTCTGATTGTGGTTGGTGTTGAGGAAAGTTACCTGCAAACCGGCGAGACAGAAGAGCTCGGCAAGTTGAAGCATAGAGTTGATAGGGCTTTGTATTGGAAGAGGGAAGAGGAGCACGTGAGGAGAGGGATGGTCCATTGATGAACAGTTCTGAGTTGTCTCTCTGCTCCTTGTGGGAAATGGGAGATAAGATTGAGAGATGTATATTGATAGCTACTACTCGTTGCTTATAATAAGCTTTGGCTGGCGTTAAGATTTTAAGAATGACGACACAAAGATTTGTCAAAGATACGGCGCCTAGGATTTGTTCCTTTAATAAATGGAGCTGCTGCACCTTTACCTTGCTTGTAGTTCAATTCAATAATGACATTTCTCTTTTTTTCTACTCCTCTATATTATCAATATTTATATCTCATTTTTTTAACTTTTTTAATATTATGATATTTTTTCTTTTCTAAAATCTATGGTATGAACCTACCTACTATAATAACTAAATCTCATTTATATTCAAGCATTATGTAATGATATTAAACAATAAAAATAATGGAAAGAATATAAATAGAATAAAATAATTTTGCTCGTATCAATAAGTTTATTAATAACAATTAATGTTTTTAAAAAAATATTTACACAATTGGGAATAAAAAATGGTGAGAAAAACATATATTTAATGCAGGTGATATAAAATTTAAACTATTAAAAATAGAGGTAGATTTATAATAAATTCTTAAAAGCTTGAAATTTAAAAATATAACATAAATGACAACAAAAACTTAAAACTTAAATATTTTATTAACATGGCAATGTACGTGTGTCACCATATTTCACCGCGTGAAAAGCTTTTATTTTTTTAAAGTTTTGGTTTTCTCTTTCTCCTTTCCCCTCTCTCCTCCCAACAACTCTCCACCATTATATTCATTTGATAACAAAGTGAATCGAGAGCCGAAATCAAAGAAAGATTATTAGGATTTTCAACCATGAAAAAAAGAGCGTATCAGCTATACAAAAAAGAGAATCATGTAAAATAATCTGATGGTCCATCTAATCTAAGTCTCTATATTTATAATTTGGGCGTAAGTCGGGTAAAATGAATAAAATACTATTCGAAACCTATGTACATAATAAAAGTGGCTGAAATACATAATGGCCTAACATAAACATATCAACCAATACACCTACTTATCAAGTTTTTGTCATGGCCTAGATGTCATATAATTCCTTAGCTCAACACCTTTTACAAATTAGAGGTGATCAACACCTTCAACTTGCCTAGAAATTAGTGATGCAGAGCACCTCCAACCAAGTAGAAGTTTAGTAAGCACATCCGCCAGCTGCTTTGGAAATTGAAACATGGGACAGTTGAATCCAACCGTCGTTGAGCTTAGACAGGATGAAATGGCAACAACCTCAACATGCTTTGTTCTCTCATGAAATACTAAGTTCTTTGCTATATGCAAAGCAACCTGGTTGTCACAGAAAACAGAGAAAAGAAGTAAAACATGAGTCAAAATCTTCTAAGTAAAAAGTGTTAGTTTGAGTAAGTTTGTTTTGATGATTGATAAAGAAACACACCCGTGAATCAGGTCCATACATAGTGTACACAAATACGGGCAGATTCAAGCACAAAACATGCACGTGAAAGAGATAAGCTTAAGTAGTTATATCTGATATCTGCTGAACGAAAAGGTTGCATAAATGATAAGGAGAAGGACTCCTTACTCGAATTGAAACTCTATCGTAGATAAGAGAGGAATTAGAAGTTGAAGATAACTAGAACTCTTCCACCAAGGAAGAGTATAGCATTAGAACTCTAGTTAATCCTATTCTACTAACTCTATATATTTCAAGATATTCTCATTTTACCAGAACACATAAGTTAAGAAAGAGTTGAGAGCAAAATAGCAAGGCATTTTGCAAGAAATTCCGGTGTGATTGAAGTGTGCGAACTTGAAGCTACATGAACCAGATAGAAGAACCAGTTCCAAGTGACTGTCTTTTATTCTAGTTTCATTGTAGTAGGGTTTTGAGTTGTACCTTTCAGCTTTATCTAGAAGCATTTGTACTAGGTACTTTTAGTTGTAGTATTCAAGTTAGAGTTAACTTGAAGTTGTCGCAACAACTTGAGACCGGTTGCCACAAAGGGTTAGAGGTAATCCTTAGGTTTACAAGAGTTTTGTAAATGCTGTTTTTGGCTCTGTAATTTAGTGAAGTGTTAGGACAAATTCTTCTGGGTAGTAGGTCGTGATTTTTTCACCTTATGAGTTGGGTGTTTTCCACGTAAAAATCCTTGTGTTCTTTACTTTTTGCATTTATTATTCCGCAACAGTAGTATAAGGAACACATAGAAGAACCAGGTCCTTCTATAATCTAGTGCACACAAAAATTGGACACCACACAAATCACCCTCTCTCTTGTGTGGTATTGAAGTATAAAACATTAATTGGAATCACATCGGGTTATCCTTGAAGAGGCTAACACCTTAGGAGAAGATCAAGATGAGTGCAACACCTGAAAATTGGGAAGGTCAATCCACTGCTAGGCCACCACTCTTTAATGTCCAGTACTACTCCTGCTGAAAGTCAAGAATGAGAGATCATATTCTAGGAGAGGACTATGAGCTATGGGATGTTGTCACTGATGGTCCACTGCCTACCTTGAAGAAAAATACTGAAGGAGTAGATGTGCCAAAGATAAGAGAGGATTGCAATGCCGAGGACTTGAAGAAGAGGGAGAAGAATGCTAAATCCAAGAAGTGGCTTGTTTGTGGGCTTGGTCCACATGATTATAGCAGAATACAAGGTTGTTACACTGCTAAGCAAATTTGGGACACACTGCAAGTGGCCCATGAAGGAACAACTCCGGTGAAGAGATCTAGAGGAACTTTACTGTACTCTCATTATGTGAACTTTGTTATGAAGGATAGAGAAACCATTCAGGAGATGTACACAAGGTTCACTACATTGACAAATGAACTAAAATCTTTTGGAAGGATTATCCTTGAAGAAGAAAGATTCGAGAAGATACTCACTAGGGTCTTGCCAATCACTTGGGAGAGTAAGATCACTGCTATCTAGGAATCAAAGAATATTGTCACTATCCCACTAGATGAATTGATAGGGAATCTTACTGCCTATGAACTTAGGAGACAAACCATAAAATTGAGTATACCTAAGAAGGAAAGGAGCTTGACACTCAGAATCACTGAAGGTTCTGATCTGAAAGATGATGAAATGGCGATGATCACTAAAGACATCAAGAAGTACCTAAGAAGAGGAAAGGGTTCTTCAAGAAGTGGAAGCTACAGCAAAGCAAGAGATCCGGAGAAGCAAACCAATGATAGCTGCTACAAGTCTGGAAAGACTGACCACATGATCAAAAACTATCATTTGTGGGTTGAAAGTGCAGAAAGAAGGAACAGGTTCAACCCAAGAAATGCAACAAGAAAGGATCAACCAAGGCTATGGTCACTGCTTAGGGAGAAAGCTCAGATGAAAGCTCAGATAATGATGATGACAAACGAGCACTGATGACCATTGGAGAGTCTAATGAAGAAACTGAGGTAAATGTCTTTCACCTCAAAGACAAGATTAAAATTTTGTCTAAAGAAAGATTATCTAATTTATTACTGGAATTAATTGATGAATCTGAGGATATGAATAATGAAAAGGAACAACTGTCAAAAGAATGTGTGATTTTGAAAGCCCAGTGCAAAAACCTAGAACTTAGGGCTTGTGAAGATGAAAGTGAAAATACTATGTTAAAGAACCAGGTTCATGCACTTGATGCAACTGTTTAGGAACAGGCAAAAAGACAGCTGATCACACGCAACTCACTTCAGAACAAAATGTAGGAAAAATAAAATATGAGTTTGTATAAGAGGGATGAACTGGTAAGAGTCTTTAAAGGGGGATCTGGACAAGGTCAAGCATGAGTTAGACAGAACTTGTAAATGGAACAGATCCTCTGATGCACTTTCATGGCTACAAGAACAACATAGTAGCAACAGAAAAGGACTTAGCTCTGAGAACTTTGCACATAAGTGATATCCCAAAAGCGAGTACCTCACACTCCCTAAGAACAATATTTTCACACACTGTAGTAACACCGGTCACTATAAGAGTGAATGCATTGCAAAAGAGAAGGCAAGTCAAAAGAACAAAAAATTTGTTCTAAGGAAAAATAGGCTGCCAAGTTGGATAAAAAGAATTTGATTCATCCTTTTACCTATAGAAAGGGATCCAAACTAGTTTGGGTTCCTAAGACTAACCCCTGATTTCCTTTTGCAGGTCCAAGTGAAAGAGAGTAGCCAAATAAGGTTTATGGATAGTGGCTGCTCAAAGCACATGACAGGAAGCAAGAACCAGTTCCTTTTACTTGAGGACCTTAAATGAGATAATGTCTCCTTTGGATATGGAAAGAAAGGTGTGATCATTGGGGTTGGAAAGGTAGGTAAGATTGATTCTCACTCTATTGAGAATGCCTACTTGATAGATGGACTGAAGTATAGTCTAATAAGTGTATCACAACTATGTGATAGAGGTAACATGGTAGCATTCACCTCTACAAAATGCTTTATGATTAATATTACCATTGACAAGATAGTTTTATAGGGAAAAAGAGTGAATAACATATATGCGACACTTTCAGATAATGAAATCACTTGCTTAAGTTTGTTGGAAAATGATCCCCTCCTTCGGCACAAGAGACTTGGACATGCAAGTCTAAACCAACTTAACAAACTAGTCTCCAAGAACTTGGTGGTAGGGTTGCCTAACATTAAGTTCAAGGAAGATTAAGTTTGTAAGGCTTTGCAAAGGGGAAGTAGGTAAGATACTCTTTTAAAAGCAAGAAAATGGTAAGAACTACTAGGACGATGGAACTGGGCCATATGGATCTTTGTGGACTAATGAGAACATTGAGCAGAGGTGGTAAGGGATATGTTATGGTTCTTATTGATGATTACTCTAGGTTTACTTGTACACTATTTTTAACATATAAAGATGAAGCATTGATATGTTCACTTCATTTGTTAGAAAAACTCAGAAACAACTAGGTAATCAATTTGCATCAATTAGGTCTGATCATGGTACTGAATTTGATAATGCTAAATTTGCTGAATTTTATGATGAGAATGGCATAGATCATAACATTTTTGCTCCTATGACTCCACAATAAAATGGAGTAGTTGAAAGAAAGAATAGAACATTAGAGGAAATGGCTAGGACTATGCTACTTGCTAGTAAATTGCCTCAAAGCTTCTGGGTAGAAGCTGTGAACACTGCATGCTACATCACAAATAGGTGCATGGCTAGACCTATTATTTAAAAGACTCCCTATGAGTTACTTAAAGGGAGAAAACCAAATATATCCCATCTTAGGGCATTTGGATGCAAGTGCTTTGTGCACAATAATGGAAAAGACTCCCTAGGTAAGTTTGATCCCATAAGTGACGAGAGTGTATTCTTGGGATATTGTTCATATAGTAAAGCTTAAAAGATTTATAATAAAAGAATTATGTGTGTAGAAGAAAGTGTCCATTCGGTTTTTGATGAAACTAACATTCCTTTTGAGAGGCAGGAATAGGATGATGAAGGAATTAGGCCGGTCAGAAACTCAATTGAAACCACATCCCAGACTGAAGCTGCACCAGAAGAAGGAACATGTGATGGAACATGTCCTTCCACCCAAGGCAACCTGACAGAGGGAACTGAACAGAGAAGAACTAATCCTCAAACCTCGAGGGAACTGAACCTGTTCCTCAATAACAGAGAATTAAAGAAACATCTATGGGAATCCAGTTGGTTATGAAACTTTACAAATATCAAAGTTCTTACCCCATTGGTAACATATTAACTGATCCAACCTCTGGAATCAAAACCAGATCTTCTCTGAAGAACCTCTATGCTTTTGATGTTTTTCTATCTCTTATTGAACCTAAAAATGTTTTTGAGGCTTTGTAGGATGCAGACTGGGTGAATGCAATGCAAGATGAACTCAACTAATTTGATAGAAGTCAAGTGTGGCATCTGGTACCAAGACCCAAGAACAGATCAGTAATTGGCACAAAATGGGTGTTCAGAGACAAATTTGATGAAGATGGAACAGTTACAAGGAACAAGCTTGATGAACTGGAAGATTCTAGTGGTGCCTTATAGCATTTGCTGCCTACCTGAAATTCACTCTCTATTAGATGGATGTCAAGAGTGACTTCCTCAATGTCTATCTAAAAGAAGTCTTCGTCAAGCAACCTCTTGGATTTGAGAGACAGGAATGTCCTGATCATGTCTACAAGCTTGACAAGGAACTTTATGAGCTCAAGTAGGCTCCAAGAGCATGGTATGAATGATTTTTGCTTGAGCATGGCTACAAGAGAGGTAAAATTGACAATACTTTGTTCTTGAAAGAAAAAGGGAAAGATATCTTGGTAGTTCAGATATATGTTGATGATATAATCTTTGGAGCAACTAGAGATAAGCTAATTAAAGAATTTTCTAAGCTAATGGGGAGTGAATTGGAAATGAGTATGATAGGTGAGATTAATTTCTTTTTAGGCTTACAAATTAAACAAAACTCAAATGGAACTATTCCATCAGCAAAAGTAGGTGAAAGAGCTGCTTAAAAAGTTCAAAATGGAAAACTCCAAAAAAAAATTGACACTCCTATAGCAACAACTGCAAAACTAGATATAGATGAACCTGGTTCATCTGTTGATCAGAAGATGTATAGGGGTATGATTAGCTCTCTGTTATAACTCACTGTTAGTAGATTTGACATTGTTTTCAGTGTAGACCTCTATGCTAGATTTCAGGCAAATCCAAAGGAATCTCACTTAACCGCTGTCAAGAGGATCTTGAGATACCTAAAAGGCACCACTGATCTTTGCCTATGGTACCCGAAATGTAGTAATTTCAACTTAGTGGGATATGCTGATATGAATTATGCACATTTTCTTGTGGATAGAAAGAGCACTTCAGGTATGGCACACTTTTTTGGCTCATGCCTCGTGTCTTGGGCCACAAAAAAGCAAAACTATGTGGCCTTGTCTACTGCTGAAGCTGAGTATGTGGTTGCTGCCTCATCTTGTGCTCAATTGTTTTGGATCAAACAAAAATTAATGGACTTTGGAATTGATGTAGGTTGTATCCCCATCTTTTGTGACAACACCAGTGCAATTAGTATGACCAAGAACCCAGTTCATCACAAAAGAACTAAGCACATAGATGTTAGATATCACTTTTGGAGGTATGGCACACTTACTTTGGCTCATGTCTCGTGTCTTGGGCCACAAAAAAGCAAAACTATGTGGCCTTGTCTACTACTGAAGCTGAGTATGTGGTTGCTGGCTCATCTTGTGATCAATTGTTTTGGATCAAACAAAAATTAATGGACTTTGGAATTGATGTAGGTTGTATCCCCATCTTTTGTGACAACGCTAGTGCAATTAGTATGTCCAAGAACCCAGTTCATCACAAAAAAACTAAGAACATAGATGTTAGATATCACTTTTGGAGGGAAAACTATGAACAAGGTTTGATCACTGTGAAATTTTGTGCTACTGACAAGCAAATAGCTGACATATTCACAAAAGCACTAAGTAGAGGTCACTTTGAAAGGAACATATTAGAATTAGGGATGATTTTAGATCACCTAAAAGGAACCAGTTCTAACTCAATAATTGGTTAAATAATTTGTGAATTTTATGCATAATTAGATTAGATTTTGCTCAGTCTCATACTTTCACTAGTATACTCTTGTGCCATGTGCTAAAATTTCTCATTAATCTCTAATGATATTATCTTTATTTTCTTGGAAAATTCAGACTTACACAAGAGAATTCTCAGTGAAGAACCTAGTTCATCAACATGGTATGTATTCTCCACTTCGCATATTTTGAAATAATTGTATTTGGATCAGGATCAGAAAGAGAGTCCCATTTAATCCCAACCTCCCTCAAGCTTATCTGTTACAAAACGAACCAGTTTCACCGAATGAGAGTCCCCAATGCCATAATTGCCTAGATTTTAGGGAAGTCTCCACGTCTTTTCAAATTGTCTTTCCTAGTTTGATTAGACTTTTGAGCTTCTAAAAAGCTGTTGTTAACCACTTAAACTCTCCCTACTTAAATTGATTTGGCCTTACGCATTTCCTCACTTCTAATTTTTCAGCCGCCATAATTCTCTCTATCTTCTCTCATATCCTTTACACGCAGAACCCATCTGCGCACATCGATGGCTAATCTATCTAAAAACCCCTCTTCACCAACCAAGGAATATACACCCACACCTTCAACCACACCCTCAACCACACCTATCTCATATCCTTTACACGCAAGACAGTAGCTGGCAGTGAATAAATCAAGAAAATAAATCACAATTCAAAGCAAGCTAGGCAAAAGTAGCCCAAAAATCTGAAGAATCCTCTAAGTATGCAACTGAGGGGGAAGAAACTTTTTAATTTAAAACAGAGCAGGTAACATCTGGTCTTAATATTATGTCTGAGACAATTTCTGGAGTTGCTAAAAATTTGGAGAACAAATTTGTAATGGTTGGTACTATTGATGGGGTAGAGACCACTGAGTTGGAAAGAATTGGTGGTAAAAATAAAAATATAAAATTAAAAGGGAGTGAGGGTGCTCAAGGTGATGTGAGGGGATGGGGAAAAGAAGGAGTGGTTGAATCTTCACCTACTCCTGTTCGGTTGACTGAGGAAACATGGGCTATGGTGCTATGGAGTGATGAAGAAGTTGAGGAGGAATAAAGTTGGATAGAAGAAGGAGGTAATGGGTCGGGTGATGCAAGTGCAGCTGAGGGGCTGGTTAGCTTGAGGAAGAGGTTCCAAGAACCTGTTCCATCTGTGCAGGAACCCCTCAAAGACTTAGTGAAATGAGTGTCTGACAGCTACAATCCAAAAAGAAGAAAGGTCCAGGAAAGTAGTGGAGGAAGAAGAAAGTGAAGAAGAAGAAATCGATGAAGAATAGGACAAGATGGTGATGTTTGGCAAGAAAACAATCTTAAAAGGTAGACTCCTCAGGGACTTGAAGGAGGAAGGAATGATGATGATGCTGGAGAAGCTAGAACTTCAAAGTTAGAAGGACAACGTCCTTTAGATGGAAGGAAGATTGGCCAAAACTGAGATTATGGAGTTCATGGCAAATTGTGAAATCAAGAATGGTAGAGTCACTTGTCACGATAGAAAATCCATTATATGCCGTGATGGCGCCGAACGATGGCACTGAACATCGCTGTTAGGCAAGCGACCAGTGAACTATCACATTAGCTGTTCATTTTATTACTTTTGAAATCATAAATTTTATTAAGTAGGGAAAATTTATGCCTTTAAAATCACGGGTACATACATAATTAGTAATGCATAAAAATAAAAGGTGATAATAATATGCAATTCCGTAGGCATCAACTAGAATATTCCAAAACCTGGTGTCACAAGTACATGAGCATACTAAGGAGTATACTAATAATATAATATCTGTCTTGAATGTAAATAAGAGAGGATGCAAATAGTACGATAGAGACTCTGTGGGCTGCGATACGTAACCTGGAATGCAACTCACCATAAAGTCTCCTTAGCAGCTGCGCCTACGCGCCAAGATGACCACCAATGAACTTGTCAGATCCTGCACATTAGTGCAGAAGTGCAGCATGAGTACATAAATCAACGTGTACCCAGTAAGTATATAGCCTAACTCCAGAGAAGTAGTGACGAGGGGTCAACATCGATACTTACTAGTGGTCTAATAAATCAGTATGATAATTCATAAACAGATATGAAGCACAATAGTAGTAGTGAGGTAAAAACTGTAACTAACATAATCTTTCAATATTTCTTTTAACGATATAAATTTCTCAATCTCGTATTTTATCTCAACAACTCAGAAAATATCAAGTGCCAATAACAAACAGATAAAGAATACCATATAAAGTGCCAGGCATCAGTGGAAGGAAAATCTCGTGAATATTCGAAGTGCTAGCAGAATAACCCGCGATTATGCCGAGGTCATACGGCCCGATCTAGAGTGGTGTGTACACTGCCGAGGGTCGACTAGCACGAACCAGAGATGCATCTCAATATACTGCCAAGGCGTTCGGCCCGTTCCACAAGAAAGGAAGGAACTTATTGAAGTATGAGTGACGTGCTTACAATACAAGTACATAAGCATAAAGTAGATATAACATTTACCGTTTCTCAAATAATTTGCAAACAACTCAAGGTGATAAATCCCGGCCCAATATATATATGTATCTCTACATCAATTTCAATCATAAATTTAATTAATTATGGTAGCAAATGGAGCTTAAATAATTCAAATATTACATGATAGAATCCTGAGTCTACCTGGACATAAACATGCTTTAGCTACGTACGGACTCTTGTTACCTCGTGTGTACGTAGCACCCACAACTAGTATCACATAACAATTTCATCACCTAGGGGGTAGTTTCTCCCTCACAAGGTTAGACAGGAGACTTACCTCGCTCCGAAGTCCTATAACCGGCTCCAATACCTCTCTAATTCTTCAAATCAAAGCCAAACGATCAGAAACTAGTCAAACAATGTGAAAATCAATCAAAATATACTCCAACGCGTATGATTTAAAAATTTATGATAATTCTCAACTCCGCTCGAAAAGTCAACAAAGTCAACCCTCTGGCCTAAATCTCAAAATTTTTACCCATTTCCATGTTTAAATCTTTATAGAATCCATGAATTTAACATACAATAGGTGGGAATAGCTTACCTCACAATAGATGATAAAAATCTCTTCTTCAAGAACTTCAAAAGTCGTACAACCAAGTGAAAAATGTGAGAGGAATGGCTAAGTATCGAATTAACAACACCCCACTGCCCAACGACTTTCACATCTGCAGACAAATAGTCGTACCTGCGACCCCGCACCTGAGGAAAAATCCATTGCAGGTGCGGTTCCTTCTAAGCCTAGGCAATTCCGCTTCTGCGGAACAATTGAGCTCCGGCGGTCTCGCTTATGCGGAGCATTGACCGCTCCTGAGAGCCCGCTTTTGCGACACACGACCGCACTTGTGGTCCAATGGCAAAGGCCAAGGTATCGCATATGCGGTGCCTTCTCCGCTTCTGCGAATATGCACCTGCGCGCCAAACTCCGCACCTGCGACCCTCCCCCTGGCTGGCCCTCTTCGCTTCTGCGATGACTCCCTTCGCACCTACGTGTCTGCACCTGTGACCAATCCCATCGTAGGTGCGGCAACAACAGACTTCAGCACCAGTAGCAGCATGTCCTCAAATCTAAGTTCCAATCCAGTTGAAATCCGAGGCCCCCCGGGACCCCATCCATATGTACCAACACATCCCAAAATACGATACGGACTTAGTCGAAGCCTCGAATCACGTCAAACAACATCAAAATTGTGACTCATCGATCGAAACCTTTCTTTAAACTTTAAAACATTCAAACTCCGTCGAACGCATCCGAACTACACTTAAACATCCCAGAATAACGCCAAATTTTGCGTGCAAGTCATAAATTATGACACAAACCTATTCCAAGGATCAGAACTCCAAACGGACATCGATTATACCAAATTCACTTCAAATCAAACATATGAAATTCTAAAACCTTCAAAATGTCAACTTTCCAAAATAAGCGCCGAAACGCTCCTGGGCCACCCGCTACTCAACCCGAACATATGCCCAAGTCCGAAATCATCGTACGAACCTATTGGAAACTTCAAATCCCGACTCCAAGATCCTTTACTCAAAAGTCAAACCTTAGGCAACTCTTCCAACATATAGCTCCCGAATTGAGAATTTTCCTTGCGGAACAACTCCGAACTTCCCAAAATTCAATTCCGACTAAGGGTGTCAAATGGGCCGAGTTGACCTAGTTCCGGACTAGCCTAGACCAGTTTTAGAACGGACCGGATCGGACCAGTAGGTAGGGGCCGGGCAGGGCTGGGTTGTGATGGGAAGGGATTATGCTGGGTAGGATTTAGGTACCGGTTAACCGGACCGATCTAAAACGGTAATGTCAAGTCCACTTCGTACTGGTTAACTGAACCGGCTCGGACTGGCCCAGACCGGTTCAACGACTATTTGAATTCTTTTTTATTTTAATATAGTTGACTGTTGGCAACGGGCAGCTTCAATTTTGACCGTTGCCCAACGGCTATTTTGCAAGAATAGTCCTTTTTTGGGCGTACTTTTCAAAAATAACACTTTTAGTATTTAATAATTTAGCCCTTTGAAAAACTATAAATATACCCCCTCTTCTTCATTTCTTAACTTGTTTACCGTGAAAATAATAATAACAATTAAATTTGTTGGTGGGACTCTAAAAATACGTGATCTATTTTTATGCTAGTTGTTTAAGCAACTGATGATATATGTATGAAGTTTCGAGACGAAACGCGAGCTGAAATAGAGTTATAATCAGACCGATGAGCTAGCCAATCGTGGCCTCGGACTGACCGATACGGGGCCTCAAGGTTGATTCTTGGGCTTGGGTTCGAGCTATTAAGGGCAATCGGGGAAGGGCTAACAGTTATAAAACAATCAATGAAGGCTCTTTATGGCCAATGATAAGCAATAAATGAAGAACAAGTATGAAGATAATAAACAAGGGCAACAACATCGAGATAGTATGTTAGAGAGAAAAGAGTATGTTCTTCTATATTTCATGTGGAGTAATTGGAGCAACAGACCTTACAAAATGACAAAGGCCCCCTTATATAGGAAAGGAGTCCCTGTACAGCACAAAAGGCATTAATTGTAAAGATGTGGGATGGGACAACTAGACTTGACATGACACCCTGATTCTGGTTTAGAGTAGGCCAGCTAGGCTCTGTCAATCTTAGCCGTGCACCTTGGGAACCCCCCATCTTCATCATAGTCGCGGCTTACATCATTTTGGGATCGGGTGTCGATGACCCTCGAGGGAGGAGACTCGGCCATAGCTTTGTAGCCTCGAGGTCTCGAGATGATCTTCTGAACTGCCTCAAATGACGAGAAATTGGACCCTCCGATTTCACCGTATACAGATAGTCCCCGCATTTCTTAGAGAGGAACGATGAGAAACGACCTTGACATCCGATTTTTCGAACTTCCCGTGATGACATCATATGGACAACATCTTACTTATGATGCCAACCTTCACGTTAACCGGGGCATCCCCATATACTTATCTTTTCAGCATCATTCGACGTGTTACGATTTTCCGTTCATCAAAGCTATAATGCCGCCATCGATTCAGCTCTTGAGGACGCATTAACTGTGCCTGCCGATACGTCTTTCGAAGACAATAATGGTGCCGTCGGTTATACTATCGCCCTTCCTATAAATGGAGTTTTTTGGGATTACCTTCCACCCAAGTGACTTCCCATATTTATCCTATCTTCTCTTCTTTTCGTCCTTATCCCCTGTCGTTCGCCATGTTTGAGGCCCATGGCCTCACGAACGTATGGCGGCGCTTCTATCAGTTGTGCCAAGGCCTATCTCCTGGACTTCCCTCAGTCGAGCGAGATTCTGCCGTTTCGTTGTTGTTGTTGTTGCTGTTGTTGCTGTTGTTGTTGTTGTTGTTGTCTCGAGATGGTGAGACAGGGAGACCAATCTCTTTCGTCTGGGGAACGTGTTTGGACTGTACACCGCTGCTCATGAGGGTGTTCGGACTATACTCCGCTGCTTACCCTCCTGCCCCGGCCCGGTGTACTACACCCTCTTTGATTTCCTTGGGGTGGGGTGATACTATCTATCAACTGTTGTATCCCGCGCCGGGGCAACGTCCCAATAAGTGGCTTTACAATAGTAGTGCTGGCGAAGTTCATACTAGCCAGATTTTTCACCCAGCCACTTCTTCGCTCCTTTCGGCTTCTCCTTCGTCACTTTGCTCTTCTCCATCGCTTTCCCCTTCTATATCTTCCCCTTTGAAGATTCCATTCTGGAGGGTCGAGATAAGACTCCCGAGGGGACGGCGTTTGGAAGATATTGTCTTTGAGGACGTGCGACCGAGGAGATGATATCCAAAGATGTTGCTACCGAGGTCACACCTTTGAGAGTAGGCTAGGCTCTTAGGCTTTTACTATACGTATACCCTCTCACTTCTTTGTTTCTGTGTAAGGACCCCTTGCGGGCTTTTCTAATCATATGTAAGGATCCTTTGTGGGCTGTTGTAACCAAACGTTTATAAATATAAAGATATTTTCTCGACTTTTGTCTTTGATGCTTGCCATATTCTTTTACATTTATGGAGACTCTGAATGTATGCCTCTGTTGACTATTATCGATATCTAACCCGGGTGCGAGTACTCTTTCTGGCCTTCGGTCACTAAAAACGGCACCTCTCGGAACCCTCTGTTGTTCCTCGGACCAAGCTTGAATTCGTCCGATAGACTCGGGCCATCGGGACCTTTACCTTGGCTCATATGAAAATAATACCTCGAGCCTTGAAATCTTCGAGAGCGGTCTCTGAGTGAGGGTCAGCTTTGGGCACCTGGAAACTTGCTTTGAATCTTGATGTAGATAACTTTTAAGGCGTTGTAGATAGGTCCCAAATAGGGGGGTCGCCAGACTTAGGCGATGTCCTGAGGTCGAACCCTTATGGACGGAGCTCAAAGCGCTTATTTTTCTTTTTGAGCGGAGCCTTCAAGACAAGGTACCATCTCGAATCCTGCAATGGTGCTAAAGGCTTCCTGGAGTCTAACTTCCTTTCTTGAAGGAGGTTCTCGAGATCGGGTACCATCTCGAGATTGGAGATGATGCCGCTGGCTTCTTAAAGCCTAACTTCTTTTTGATGGAGGTCCTCGAGGTCGGGTACCACCTCGAGACTGGAGATGATGCCATTGGCTCCTTAATGCCTGGCTTCTTTTTGATGGAGATCCTCTAGGTCGGGTACCACCTCGGGATTGGCGACGATGCCGCTTCTTTATATGTATATAGGGTCGCTTCTGCTCCTTTAGGGATCTCCCCATTTTAGATAGTTATCCTCCCATTTCAGCGTTGAGCCCTCCATTACCTTTAGCGCTAAAGTATTTGTGCAGGTTCCTGCTTCAGTTCTTCTAGTCTCGCCATAGCCATGACTGTTACATCGGGGCCTATTCGGCAGAGAGGGGAGAGTTCCGCTCTCGATGCTCAGGATCAAAGAGAGTCTTCCTTGAAGATTATTTCTTCGATAGGAGAGGGGCACCTTGAGTTAGTGAGGAGAGACTGCGGATGGGGGGAGAGAGTAGTGTTACAGACTCTTTCCCCGGATGAGGGCATCTCGGATCATGTTGATGGATTCTTGAATGTGTACACGTATCCTTTCACACTGGGACCCCTTGACAGGGTTGTGCTCGACTTCTATTTGAAGTATCCGGTTACCTTGGCGCAGATACATTCGTCATTTTGGCGAGTAGTGTAGATGATGAGGTTCTTTGCGGAGAAGGCGAGGCCTGAATTCACGTTCAGTCATCTCATTAGGCTGTATCGACCCTTTCACCACCGAGGTCTGCTAACCTTGCATTGTCGGTCGACCACGCCCTTCGTTGTTGATGATGAGGAGGATAGAGATCTGGAGTGGGTGAGTCGGTTCGTTCGGGTTCGGACTGCTGACGTTATCCCTGTGGAGTTTATGCCATTCCCCGAGGAATGGAATTTTACACGTAACTGGTACATCCCGTGCCTTCTCAGATTCGTTTATGGCGAAGGTTAGTTTTGTAACCGTGTTTTCTCCCTTTCTATAGTGGTTTCATGGGCGCCAGGCGACGTTCCTGATCTGTCTGGTTGGGTCCGGAAGTTGGCGACCCACTTGACTTGTGATAAGCTTAGGTGGAGAGCTGTGTTCCGGGGCAGATGGGAAGCAAAACATCAAGGTGTGTGTTTGTACTACTTTTTCCTTACCCCTTGTTCATTTGGAGAGGCATTTTCCCTTTCTGCGTATTAATCTTGCTGCCGTAGGTATCGGAGAGTCTTCTGAGGCGAGGCCGTGCTTCTCCGGAGAGGGGAAGGGGTTGCCAGCTCTCGGGCTAAAGAATGACAGAAATAAGCGGGATATGCACTCGCAGGGCGATGGCGCTCAGAGTAAAGCGAAACGGGACCGGAGCTTCAAGATGGAAACAACATCTGAGCCTGCTGCGCCCGAAGTTCCTGGTTCTGGAAAGGTGGTTTCCCCGAGCGACCATGTCTCGACCGGAGTTTCTTCTTCCAGGGAAGGGGGGACTAGATTAACAGATTTGTCCTCGGCCTTCGAGGAAGTCCGTGGCTTCAATTCGCAGTGAGTTTCGACATAGGCCTTTCGAATCCCGCGTCTTTCGTTCCTTATCGAGTTTTCTTCTGCAGGCCTTTGACAGGCTTGGGTCTGAGCTGCTCCGTCCTGGAGCTAGGCTCCGGTAAGCTCTGGATGAGGATAGATCCCTTATGCTCCTTTGCGAGGAAAACGAAGTTGAGATGGCACACTTGCGGTATGAGGCGTGCCGGAGCTCGAATTATGAGAGCTACTTGATCGAGCAGGTAATTCTCCATTCCGAGTGCGTATGCTTTCTGCCTTTTAGCTTCCGAGGATAACACTTCGTTTATCCCAGTTGCGGAAAAAGACGGAGGCCTTGGAGCATCTTCGGAACGAAGCTGGCCGAGTCAAGAATGACTGTGACGAGCTAAGAGCTCGGGCGGAGGCTCAGGCTTCAGAGGAGAAGGATGCCTTGGCTAAAGTTCCCGCCTTCGAGGTTCAACTCCGCTTAGCTCGTGATAACGCTTTAGTTCAAGCGGATATGATTACGAAGCTCAAATCCGAGCTTTCGAAGGTCAGGGCTGAGATCGTTGATGCCCAGACCGGAGCAACACTGAGCCAAACTAAGGCTGATCAGGAGTTGGCGATTTATTTGAAGGCTGCTACCGATGCTCAAGCCGAGTTGAGGAGGATCCTCGATCACGAATAGGGGATAAAAAAATATGCTTGTTGCAAATCTCGAAGAAAGATTCTCGAGGAGATCCGCGCTAGGGGTTTTGTCCTCTTGGAAGAGTTGGCGCGAGCAAGGGCGGACGAGCGTGATTCTCGGTTGCTTCTGTCTGACATTAAGGAGAGTGAAGACGAGGCTGGCAGGCCGTAGCTCCCAGGGGTAGGGCGTAGATTTTGCCATTTTTGTATGTAGCATTTTTAGAGTATGTTTGTAGATGGGGAATGTGTTTTTTCGCGCATGTGTATAAAAGAAAAACCTTCGTGGCTTTACTTCTTTTGTACCCCTTCCCGTTTCAAATTTGGCCAGGTGAACTGGTCTCAGAGTCGGTGAGAATCCTTAGATTCGTGATATGGCCCTGGGGCTCATTAGGCTGGCGACAATGGCTTTTACGCTTTGCCCTGAGGCATATGTAGTTAACTATTTTGGGTTCAGTCTCGGAGTCGGGTTTCGACTTGAGCTCAATCGACCCTCAAGTTTTTATGTTTGCGTAAGCTGGCGACAATGGCTCTTACGCTTTAGGCCAATGCGGCCTCTTAATGTAAGCTGGCGACAATGGCTCTTACGCTTTGGGCCGATGCGACCTTTTAATGTAAGCTGGCGACAATGGCTCTTATGCTTTTGGGTCGAAGCAACCTTTTATTGGCTTTATTTTCCTCTCGTTAAGGACTTTTGAAGTAATTTTGCCTGACCCATCGTCGGTTCGGGAAGAACCTTGATTTCAAGTCGTTTTGTGGCGATGTTCGAGCACCTCGGGAGGTTTGGCTTGGAGGCTGAGTAGCTCGAAGCCTGTGATTTGGAGCTGACATGGTCGAAGCTCTTTTGCCTATGCCGATGGTATCCTTTTTAACCGGTTCTTTTCGAAGTAGATTTGAAGTAATGGCCTATGATTTTGTAGCGACGGTTGGGCGTCCTTGAGTCGCGTTAGTTTGGCTGGTACAGCCGTATGACCGTAGTTATTTGTGCTTGGCCGGAGCCATTTTTGGTCCCGAGTGTAGTATTTTAGGTGTCTATATCGAGGGTATGCCTTTGTAGGGATCTTACAAGTTCGATATATAACCTAAACATCGGGATTGAGTTTATGCCTGTAGGAAGGTCTTACGTTTTTGTTGATACTTGGTACAAGTATGATTCATGCCTTGCTTGAGGTCTTATAGTTTTGTTGATACTTGGTACAAGTATGATTCATGCCTTGCTTGAGGTCTTACAGTTTTTGTGGATACTTGGTACAAGTATGATTCATGCCTTATGTAGGTCTTGCGAGACAGAGTCTGCCCACTCGGGGTCTTATGGCCTCAGGCTTTTTAATGAATAGCGATTGGCGACAGTCCCCGAGTCATCGAGGGTACTTTGGCTCGGAAGTCGTCACTTGTAGATTTCGTATTGCCTCGTTGAGGGCTTACAATTTTGGAGATCCCGACCTTGAGGTCGTGCATTTTTGAGATTCTGATGCCAGTCCCCGAGTATTCAGGTCACTTTCGGCCTTGGAGATGTTTCATGTTTTTCATGTTACCTCGTTGAGGGCTTATAAGTTTGGAGTCCTGACTCGGAGTTCGCTCAGGTGCTGAATTGTCGACGCCAGTCCCCGAGTGCTCGAGACGTTTTGCTGGAGGAATTATTTTTGCTAAAATGTTGAGTTTCCTTTGGCTTGTGAGATGCTTTGATAACGGTATTCTTTGATTATTTGATACAAGTATATATGTCTCCGCCATTGGGGGCCCGGCTATACGGACACGGTTCGTTTGACCGTTTGGCCCGGTATATCATTTTCCTATTGAGGCCCCATTTGGCATTTTTTGGCTTTTCCGAGGGGTTGGTCTTCCGGGGGGATGCCCTCCAGTGTTCGAGGTTGATTGCGAAAGAAGCCTCAGACATTTGTTTGGATCTTCCTTAGGTAGCATATAGATGTTGCCTCGTTAAAAACCTTGACGGTAAAACCCTTCTTGGGATGAAACCTGGCCGAAGGAAAAGAGTACAACGCATGCTTTCGAAACCTAAGGCCTTCGGGTTGGGAAGAGCTCTGGTTGTTTCGGGTGCCTGCATAAGGGTTAGTATGAAATATAAAATGAAAAGGGAGATGATTATACCTTAGCGTGGGATGCGCCGGCGATGTTCCGAGGTCTGATATATCCCTGTCGCTTGTAATGAGGACGCGGTACGGTCCTTCACTATGTTTAATCGGGCTTAGACGATGATGTAGTTTTCTTGCCCTTTGGTTCTTTCGAGAGTGGAGATATTGGTGTCGGTGCCACGTTGTGCACCCGAACATTTCTCTAGCTGTGTGCTGTTCCCCGTAGACGGTTTTAATCTCGTCCTTTGTTGGGAATTTCATCATCTGGTGGAGGGTGGATGGCACTACTCTCATGCAGTGTATCCACGGTCGTTCGAACAAGGCGTTGTACCTCATGTCTCCTTCGATGACATAAAATTTGACATTTTGGGTCGTGCCGGCCACACTGACTGGGAGGGTGATTTCTCCTTTCGTTGTTTCACTTGCCATGTTGAATCCGTTGAGGACTCGAGTGGTGGGCACGATTTGGTCTAGCAGTCCGAGCTGCTCTATTACCCTTGATCTGATAATGTTGGCCGAGCTACATAGATCCACGAGTACACGTTTTATTTGAATTGTATTCACGAAGAAAGAGATTACCAGTGCGTCATTATGAGGTTGAGACAAGGTCTCGGAGTCCTCTTCGCTGAACGTGAGGGCATCCTCGGGAATGTACCCCCGAGTTCGCTTTTCTCTAGTGATGGACATTTTTGTCTTTCTCATCACGGGCTCCCGGGGATCGTTGATGCCTTGCAAGATCATGTGGATAACATGTTGTAGCTCGTTTGCTTAGTTCTTTTTGGCCGCCTCTCTTTCTCGGAACTGATTTTTGGCCCGGTCGCTTAAGAATTCTCGGAGGTGACCTTTATTGAGTAGCCTGGCTATTTCCTCTCGGAGTTGGTGGCAATCTTCGGTCCTATGGCCGTGAGTGTTATGAAATTCACATACTAAGTTATGATTCCTTTGGGAAGGATCCGACTGTATAGGCCTGGGCCATCTGGTGTCTCTGATTTTGCTGATGGCGAACACGATATTCGACACATCGACGTTGAAGTTGTATTCTGATAAGCGCGGTGCCCCTGTTGGCCCCATGTTTCCATCGAATCCGGTTCTGTTTATGAGTCCCTGGGGATTCTGTCCTCGGTTGACCAACCAATTGTTGCGAGGTGGGTTGTGCCTCGGGGTGTTTCTCCTGTCTTCGGTGTATGGCTGATACCTTTCTTTGTTTGGCTTTGGCTCCTTTGTTAAGAGCCTGCTCGGGTACACTAAGCCCGAGGGGGCTCCCAATTGATCATCCTCGACCCTGATCTTTGACTGGTATCGGTTGTGGACGTCCGACCTGGTCACTGCGGGATACTCAATCAAATTCTGTTTCAACTGCCTTGAGGCCACTGAGCTCCGCTCATTCAGGCCTTGAGTGAAGGCCTGTACTGCCCAGTCGTCGGAGACTGGAGGTAGTTCCATTCGTTCCGTTTGGAAGCGAGATACAAATTCTCGCAACATCTCGTTCTCCCTTTGCTTGATCTTGAGCACGTCAGATTTCGTCGTTGATACATTAATGGCACCGGCATGTTCCTTTATGAAGGAGTCTGCCAGCATGGCAAATGAGTCTATGGAGTTGGGAGCTAGGTTGTGGTACCACATCATGGCCCCCTTAGAGAGTGTTTCCCCGAACTTCTTCAGTAAGACGGACTCGATCTCGTCGTCTTTTATGTCGTTTCCCTTCACTGCGCACGTGTAGGCAGTAACGTGCTCATTGGGTCTGAGGTCCCATTGTATTTTGGGAGTTCTGACATTCTGAATTTCTTTGGAATGGGTTTCGGAGCCACTTCCTCAGGGAACGGCCTTTGCACGAACTTCTTCGAATCCACACCTATCAGGATCGGGGGTGCGCCCGGGATTTGGTCGACCCTGGAGTTGTAGGTCTCGACCTTCTTATCGTTGGCTGTTATCAGTTTCTCGCCCGATTCGATCCTTTTGGTGAGGTCTTCGAGCATTTTTATAATGGAGGGATCGGCTATTGACCCATTATTGCTTGACCTCTCCGGTACCTATTCGGCCGGGGGAGCTGTCCCCGGTGCTACCGTGCTAGGAGTCTTCTGGTGACTTTGCAGCTGAGCAATAGCCAGCTGTTGCGCCTGCAACATTTCAAAAATAACATGAAGGCTAACTTCCCGATTTTCCTGAGCTGGGTTTTTTGGGCTTCCTGTTGGTCGCCTTGGTGTATGCTCCTGTTAGTGTGGGAGCTTATCTCGACGTGTCGAGCGTCGCATGAGATTCTGTCCGCCGGAACCGGTCTTGGCGCATTCTCAAGATTTTGTGGCAGCTCAACAACACCTGGAACAGCCACACCATTTTCTCCGTGGTTCTCAATATTGTTGTTCACTGAATCAGACATTTCAACCTGAAACCGAATATCTTGTACAAGAAAAAGTGTGAAAGATAACTTGCGTTATGTGATGAAACCGGCAAGAAAATAATCACTATTATTTTTAGCCCCACGGTGGGCGCCAAACTGTTTACTGTGAAAATGGTAATAACAATTAAATTTGTTGGTGGGACTCTAAAACTATGTAATCTATTTTTATGCTAGTTGTTTAAGCAATTGATGTTATATGTATGAAGTTTCGAGACGAAACGCGAGCTAAAATAGAGTTAAATCAGACCGATGAGCTAGCCAATCGGGGCCTCGGACTGAGTGATACGGGGCCTCGAGGTTGATTCCTGGGCTCGGGTTCGAGCTATTAAGGGCAATCGGGGAAGGGCTAACAGTTATAAAACAATCAATGAAGGCTCTTTATGGCCAATGATAAGCAATAAATGAAGAACAAGTATGAAGATAATAAACAAGGGCAACAATATCGAGATAGTATGTTAGAGAGAAAAGAGTATGTTCTTCTATGTTTCATGTTGAGTAATTGGAGCAACAAACCTTACAAAATGACAAGGGCCCCCCTTATATAGGAAAGGAGTCCCTATATAGTACAAAAGGCATTAATTGTAAAGATGTGGGATGGGACAACTAGACTAGACATGACACCCTGATTCTGGTTCATAGTAGGCCGGCTAGGCTCTGTAAATCTTAGTCGTGCGCCTTGGGAACCCCCCATCTTCATCATAGTAGCGACTTGCATCGTCTTGGGATCGGGTGTCGACGACCCTCGAGGGAGGAGACTCGGCCATATCTTTGTAGCCTCGAGGCCTCGAGATGATCTTCTGAACTGCCTCAAATGACGAGAAATTGGACCCTCCGATTTCGCCGTATACATAACTCATCTCTCAATTCTCAAATTTCAATCCCAAATTCTCAATTCAAGTTAAATCATGCCCCATGCTTCTAGAGTGCGCTCATATGTTTGGAACACTTTGAGGTGGTAGAAAAAAATAAAAAGTTCGCAAAGTAAAGTGCAAGAGCTGTGGTCGAGTCTTAAATTTTCGTCAAAAGTGGGAGGTCACTGGCTGTTTAAAGAGGCATATGAAGAGTTGTGTTGAGCGTCCTCCAGAAATTCGTATTTAAGTTGATTTGAGACAACTTGTGTTATTTTAAAATTATTAGACTTATTTAAGTTTAATGTTTTAATTTGTTAGATTAATTTGAAGTATTATTATGAAATGAAATTTATGAAAGCCTTCTTTGAATTTACACCTTTTTCTTTAATTCAGTTGTTGTAAAATGTAAACTTTAATTTTGAAGTTTGAATTAAAAAAGAACTTACAAATTATAAGTTCAATTTTTTTCCATCTTCATTGTATTCTATTATCTTAAATTCTTAATGAAATATTGAAATATAAGGATTTTAAAGCCTTTGAAATTTCTTCAAACACACTTATTATAAGATTATTTTTATGTTTTACATTTTTACTTTATCTTTATATAAATTATGGTAGTTATACAAAATACACAAAAAAAAATTAAATAAAGCTGGCCTGGCCCAGCCCCTTGGGCCCGGAACCGTTCCGGTTAAATAATTAACTGGAGTGGCTAGGAACCGGTAAAACCGGTATTAAAAAACTGGTAACCGGCCCGATCCAGAGATCGGTCAGTCTCCTTTTCCAATAGCCCGGACCGGACCGGCCCGCCCCCATTGACAACCATAATTCCGACCATACCTACAAGTCGTAATACATGAAGTGAAGCTACTCACTGCCTCAAACCGCCCAACGACACGCTAGAACGCAAAACGACCGGTCAGGTCGTTATATTCTCCCCCACTTAAATATATGTTCGTCCTCGAATGTTCCAAGAACCGTTACGGAGTTGCCCAAAACCACTATAACACCTCGTGCACCTACCATGCCACCACAACCCATGCGAATAGATTAGCTCAAGTAAGACTGAATATCCTTCCTACTACCTTAGCCCACAAGCCTTAGAACTAAATTCCAACATCCGAAATTCTCCGCGAGACCCGATTCTAACCTACGAACACCGCATCAATCACTACACACTATACCAAAACATGATCATGCAACTATGCTGAAATCACACCATGCACCACATAAGTTGTTTACCCATAATACCATCCTCAGACCACAATAGCTGCAATTTCAAGAATCTAAAACCTGCAATACACCTCATAACACATATAAGTCCTGTTCCAGCATTCGCAATACTGCCACGACTAAAGAGATGTATAGAAAGTCATAACCACCTGCAAAATCAATAAATCTTGTAGTCTCTCCACCTGACAAGAACCATTACCTCATTCTGAACTGAATAATGATATGTTCTCTTTAATATACCCCAACATAAATCCGATCGCACTGATCTCAGGTCAATAACCTCGTCTCACCCAGTACAAGCTGCTCCAGCAATAAACCACCTCAAACACCATCTAAAATCTCATATAGCGCCATCAAAGCGCCAATAAGATACACTCGAATATGACCCATAGGGAAGAATAAACTCTGGCAAAGAACCATCCAGCCCGCGTAATGAATAGACCGGTCAAACAGATGTTATGGCTCTATCTCAGAGATGAGAAACAAGGCACACAAAATAAGTATAAGGAACCGTACGTAATGTCTCACTATTACGGTGTGCAACCCGATCAAAATGTGACACTGTTGCAGCGTGCAACCCGATCCGTATATCATTGCGGCAAGCAACCCAATCTGAACATGACATCGTTGCGGCATGCCACCCGATCCACACAACATAACCGTGGCGGCATGCCACCCGATTCGTCCAATATACCCGTGGCGGTGTGCCACCCGATCCACATATAACAATCAATAAGGAAACACCATTAAGTCGTAATGCTTATACTTACGAAATGCTCGAATATTAACCACAAGCACGCCAAGAGTATGAATATCACCCTGGGCAGACGACTAGCACCATGCGCTACAAATCTCAAGCACGACCAAGGTGTAATATACGACATGCATCTTGAGATCAATCTTGCTCATATAGCACCACAAGCTATATGGGATCACAATCCACGTGTGAATAATCAAGACATAATTAAGCTGACTCATAACCCACACAGCATAATGGAATATTTCATAGAATAGCTGACGATAGGAATAACATCCAATGGCCGAAGACTCCTCCGTAAGCAATGCTATGCCGAATGAACACATCCGACCTGACGTAGAGCACACATTCACATTAGATCCACCAACGAACCTTAAGCTGATTCCGATCACACCATACTGTGCCAACAACCTTCCAAGGATCCACAATGGCCCAATTCATGACACACACGAGCAACAGTCTAATCCAGGACAAACTCCCACAATCCACAACCAAATTAATAGAGCGCCTTTTAGGCATAAACTCTCATATTGGCGACAGTACCAGAATCTCCATACTTGGATTTCAACCTATAACAATCATGTGACTAACACGTCACACTTATACGATCTTCCCGTGTGTGATATTCCCACGACCTTCCGCACCAGGTAGCAAAGCCTGCCCATCCATACCTTTAACTATACAAATTCTGTAAAGCAAATCATGAATTCGCAATTCAATACACAAAGCCTCTTCCACAGAACACCATTCTCAGGCAACCCTAAGATAATGCAGCTTACTTTGAACACCTGAATTCTTCCCTGCTCATCCGAGCTCGTGACATTCTTATCAACACCGAGCAACACCCTTGATCCTCAACTTCAAATTCCCATGTCGCTCGCTACACCCACCATGCCGCTATGCGAGAATACAAGAATTCATCGTAACCCCTGAACTACTAGTAGAATAAACACTTCATTGGCTAGAAGCCTTTCACTTAACCCATTTCAGAAGAACCATTGCAACACGCAATTGAATTCCCATAACCGCAGAAATACTAACCTCAAGTTGCGGTCTAAACTGCCATAACACTCCCGAGATCCATTTACACATAACAAGGCCATTACAATCAAATACCTCCAAAATCAATTAGATTATTTAGCTCTCAAGCTCGCATGTAGAACCCCAAACACCCTGTATAACTTAACACGCTGAAAGAACTGATCATCGCCACAATCATGCTGGTTCAAACCATTACTAACCGATCCCACTTCTTCCAATTTACTCTTGACATGCCTTAGAAATGATAAAAGCTCCATTAAAAAACATAACGAAACTCAACAACTCTCATGCCGAGTGACCCAATTCATGAGACCATATCATCTCAATACCCATGAACTATCTCACACCCTCCTCATGTGCTCAATAGAATCTCCAACTGGTACGCCTATCATGAAAGATCCTCTACGAATCGGAAAGTTGTTTCCTTCCATCCCTCTAATATCGTACTGCGGACCTCGGATGCTATCATAGAAACACTCCAAGTCCATTTCATGATCCACTGCAAAAACTCGATCCTTAACCACACAACGGACCCAAAAAATCCTTACACACTGCACTTGATTCTTGAACCCACTTAACCATTGTTGAGAGTTACCCACTATGACCTGGTCCCGAATATAACCAAACTCCAAAGCTATGTTAGCACATGAACATTCTCGAAGAAGCAACCGGGCGAATTCTTTTCCTTGTACATCACGTCCACCAGAAGCATAAACTCTGAGTCATCCCAACACCTACACATGAATCGATAAGGCGACATGTAGCATGCATTCCTTAAGTCCTTTGCTCGAATTACCCCTGATGTTTTCTTTTCTTAGTCATAAATAGTCCACCAATGCACCGATAACCAAAAATCGCATATGTAGACAACCACGTGATCCAATCATAGACGGTGGGCTCCCCCACTTAGCTTTAAGATACAATCACTATCTAGAACCCACAAAGATTCCTCCTTATCAGTTACCATGATCTCGTACTGTTAACCCGTCCAATTTCTCATAATCTCTTGTTACTTTTCATGAACATTCTGATTTATCAGCCACAATCGTATATTTGGCCTCCTGCCAGGTAGTAAGTAGAACTCTTCGTAGAAACTTCATCAAAATCACGCAACTGCTAACCTACTCACAGGAGATAGCCCACTTGTGGAATTCCATACCGATATCTTCCAACGACGCTGCACTTGGTACAACCACCACAAAATCAATAAACCTTCCTGAGCCCATGCTCGTCCACCACCTGTAAAAGTCTGTTCGTTCCCCATTGATATCAGCTGAAAGTCCGACAATACATTCCAAACTCGAAGTCACGTTACATCCCATAACGATAATCAAGCTTCTACTCCTTTTGATTCCAAGCAAATTCCTTTTCGTCATGTTCAAACTCCCTCAATACTGTAGCCACCATCCCAAATGAAATTCATAGACATAGTCATTATCCACCATGATCCCCAAATCGCCCTAAAATTTTTTAAAGCATGTGGCTATACTACCACATAATCCATACGCTACGCTAATATTTCCACTCTGATTTAACCATTTTCTGAACCGAACTCCTCGACCTCTAGCAATTCAACCTCCGCGAGACACCTCTCACCATGTCATTCCTCATGCTTCGCTATCCAATTACTGTCTCAAATCTTAATCCGTCTCTGTAGAACCCAAACTAGTAAATTGCTACCAACTCTTAGCCTCCATGAAGATCATCTCGCCCGAGCCATCAACATTAGAAGCACCGATTTGACTCTGAAGCCAACATACACCGCCATCTCTAGTATCTGTTGCTTAGGCACCGTTCTACAACACCCTTCATCGAAGGAAAATCAAAGGAGACCATAACACCGAGGAGCCTTAATACGTTCCAACAAGGACGACGACACCACAATATTAAAATGAGTTCCACTAAATTAGAAAATATCCAATCTCACGACTCCATCAACAAACACCTGAACATCTATAGTTTGATTGCCTCTCCTCCGCTGGAATCAAATGTCGAATCTCCCGATCATCAGCCGATTAATCCTCCCCCCGAATCATTCATTGTCGTGATGCATAAGTAAGCATCCTATAATTCACACCGGCATTACGCGATAACAACGCTTGAACATCACAATACATTGTACATAGCCTCGAAATGATAGGAAACATCAATACTTGGTTGAAATGACAAAAATCTCCTCCACAAGGAGACAATTATAGTCCGCTTGTATACTCAAGAAAAAACATCCTGCACCGAATCTGTAGCATTTTCACAACTTGTCGATGCCCAACAGATAAAGAGTTTTTGAGGTCGCGTACGAATGAGTAGGAAGGAACCAAAGGCATAATCTTCAACAAAATCGATACAGAATCAAGGAAGGGAAGTTCTCCTAACAGCTATGTAGGCACTCGAAGATAAGTACAGACATGTCCGTACCGATCCGCAAGACTCTACTAGACTCGCTCATGACTCATGAGACCCATATGAACCTAGTGCTCTAATACCAAGCTGTCACGACCCAAAACAGACTATAGGCCGTGATGGCACCCAACGTCGCTGTTAGGCAAGCCAACGATGAACTATCACATTAATTGTTCATTTTATTACTTTCAAAATCATAAATTTTATTAAGTAGGGAATATTTACGCCTTTAGAATTACGAGTACATACATAATTAGAAATGCATAAAAATAAAAGGTGATAAAAATATGCAAATCGGTAAGCATCAACTAGAATATCCCAAAGCTCGGTGTAACAAATACATGAGCATTTATTAAGGAGAAAAATAATAATACAACATATGTCTAGAATGTAAATAAAACAGAATAAAGAAAGTAGTACGATGGAGACTCTGTGGACTGCGATACATATCCTGGAATGCAGCTCAACATAAAGTCTCCTCAGAAGCTGCGCCTACGTGTGAAGATGACCACCAACGAACCTGTCAAATCCTGCACATTTAGTGCAGAAGTGCAGCATGAGTACGTAAATCAATGCGTAACCAGTAAGTATCTAACCTTACCCTAGGGAAGTAGTGACGAGGGGTCAACATCGATACTTACTAGTGGTCTAATAAATCAGTATGATAATTCATAAACATATATGAAGCATAATAGTAGTAGTGAGGTAAAAACTGTAACTAACATAATCTTTCAATATTTCTTTTAACGATATAAATTTCTCAATCTCGTATTTTATCTCAACAACTTGGAAAATATCAAGTGCCAATAACAAACGGATAAAGAATACCATATAAAGTGCCAGGCATCAGTAGAAGGAAAATCTCGTGAATATTCGAAGTACTAGCGGAATAATGCACGATTATGCCGAGGTCATATGGCCCGATCTAGAGTGGTGTGTACACTGCCGAGGGTCGACTAGCACGAACCAGAGATGCATCTTAATATACTGCCAAGGCGTCGGCCCGTTCCACAAGAAAGGAAGGAACTTATTGAAGTATGAGTGACGTGCTTACAATACAAGTACATGAGCATAAAGTAGATATAATATTTTCCATTTCTCAAATAATTTGCCAACAATTCAAGGTGATAAAGCTCGGCCCAATATATATACGTATTTCTACATCAATTCCAATCATGAATTCAATAAATTAAGCGAGCAAATGGAGTTCAAATAGTTCAAATATTATATGATAGAATCTTGAGTCTACCCGGACATAAACATGCTTTAGCTACGTACGGACTCTCATCACCTCGTGCGTACGTAGCTCCCACAACTAGTAGCACATAAAAATTTCATCACCTAGGGGGTTGTTTCTCCCTCAAAAGGTTAGACAGGAGACTTACCTCGCTCCAAAGTCCCATATTCAGCTCCAATGCCTCTCTAACTCTTCAATTCAATGCCAAACGATCCGAAACTAGTCAAACAATGTGCTAATTAATCAAAATATACTCCAATCCGTATAATTTAACAATTATAATAATTCCAAACTCCACTCAAAAAGTCAACAAAGTCAACTCTCGGGCCCACGTGCCCCCATTTTGAAAATTCTTGAAGATAATCATTACCCATAATACCACAAACTCAAATATATAATTTATCCCTAGTCCCATGTCCAATTTCGTGGCCAAAATCAGAATACAACAAATTCTAGGTTTCCTACCAAAATCCCATAATTTCTACCCATTTCCATGTTTAAATCCTTATAGAATCCATGAATTTAACTTACAATACGTGGGAATAGCTTACTTCACAACAAAAAATCTCCTTTTCAAGAACTTCGAAAGCCGCCTAACCAAGTGCAAAATATGAGAGGAATGGATAAGTCTCGAACTAAAACCATCCAACTGCCCAGCGACTTTCACATATGCGGACAAATAGTTGCACTTGCGACCCTGCACCTGAGGAAAAATACATCGCATGTGCGGTTCCTTCTAAACCCAGGCAATTCCGCTTCTATGGATCAATTTCGCTCCTGCGGTCTCGCTTCTACGGATCATTGGCCGCTCCTGCGAGCCCGCTTCTGCAACACACGGCCTCACCAGTGGTCCAGTAGTAAAGGCCCAGATATCGCATCCGCGATGCCTTCTCCGCTTCTGCGGATGCACACCTGCGCGCCAAACTCTGCACCTGCGGCCTTCCCCCTAGCTGGCCCTCTTTGCTTCTGCGATGACTCCCTTCGCACCTACGTGTCCGCACCTGCGACCAATCCTATGGAGGTGCGGTGACACGAGACTTCAGCAGCAGCAACATGTCCTCAAATCTAAGTTTCAATCCGTTTAAAACCCGAGGACCCCAGGATCCCATCTAAATGTACCAACACATCCCAAAAGCACAATACGGACTTAGTCGAAGCCTCGAATCACGCCAAACAACATCAAAATTATGACTCGACGTTCAAAACCTTTCTTTGAACTTTCAAACATTGAAACTTCGCAGAACGCGTCTAAATTACACTTAAACATCCTGGAATGATGCCAAATTTTGTGTGCAAGTCACAAATCATGATACGAACCTATTCCAACGCTCAGAACTCTAAACGGACATCTATAATACCAAAATTCACTTGAAATAAAACTTAGGAAATTCTAAAACCTTCAAAATGTTGACATTCCGCAATAAGCGCCGAAACGCTCCCGAACCACCTGCTACTCAATCCGAACATACGCCAAAGTCCGAGTTCATCGTACGAACCTACCGGAACCTTCAAATCCCAATTACGAGATCGTTTATTCAAAAGCCAAACCTTAGTCAACTCTCCCAATATATAACGAAAGCGGCCCGATTCTCGCTCCACGAAAATAGAACTCTTTGTAGAAGAACTTTCGATGGCCCCCTAGCAGTATGTCTGGGGCCGGGAGACACACACTATGTACTCCGAGAGATCCACGAGGGCACCTACGGAAATCACTCCAGTGCCGATTCTTTAGTTCAAAAATAATCAGGGCATGCTACTATTGGGATAGCATGGAGAAGGACACCAATGAATTTGTCCGCAAATGCGACAAGTGCCAGCTTTATGTATTAGAATTGTAAAATGAATTTTTTCGAAAAATGCTCTTAAAAAAGCCAAAAAGTTTATAGGGAAATCGGAAATTTTGTTTTATTTTTCTCTTATGAAATAGGAGTAATATTATTTGGCATTCTTTAAAAATTTAGTGTCAAATAGCGTAATTTTCGTCCATTGTAATATAATCCCTTAAATAGGAAGAAAATAGAACGCTCCGGAAGTCTAGAGAGACCTCCTTGTTCCAATATCAACAGTTATCTCGAGAATATCCTAAATTGCGCTCCAACTCAATAATTTCCTTAGTCCATTCCTTTTTCCTCCCGAAACTCCCATCTATAAATAGCACTCGGCAATGAGTTGGTTGTCGTCAAACAATTCGAATACAAGAATCAACTACAGTTTAATTTCCAGCTTTAATTATCATCAGTCAAGTCCCAATTCAGAACAAAAATGTCTCTGATTCCAAGCTTCTTTGGTGGCCGCAGGAGCAACATCGTCGATCCATTCTCCCTCGACATATGGGATCCTTTCGAGGGCTTCCCTCTCTCTGGTACAGTCGCCAACGTTCCAACCTCTGCTCGTGAAACCGCTGCTTTCGCGAGCGCTCGAATTGATTGGAAAGAGACCCCAGAATCCCATGTCTTTAAGGTGGATCTTCCTGGAATTAAGAAAGAGGAAGTGAAGGTTGAGGTAGAAGAAGGAAGAGTTCTACAAATTAGTGGGGAGAGAAGCAGAGAGCAAGAGGAGAAGAACGATAAATGGCATCGTATGGAGAGGAGCAGCGGCAAGTTCCTTAGGAGGTTTAGGCTGCCGGAGAATGCCAAAATGGAGGAGATTAAGGCCGCTATGGAGAATGGGGTGCTCACTGTCACTGTCCCAAAAATGGAGGAAAAGAAACCTGAAGTGAAGGCCATTGACATATCTGGTTAAATAACAGAGGGCGCGCGCGGTGGCTACTGGTCGTTTATGAGTTCTGTGATTCTACCTATAATTTCGGAAGTGTTTTCAGTGTCTTGTTTTCTGGAAGTCTGGTTTTTAGTTTTAGCTCAATAATGTGTCTGTATGATCGTATTTGTATGTTTGTGGGTCTTTTACATATTATACGCTTGTAATCGATCAATGTAGAATGTTGCGTGCCTTTTCCGTTAACAGCTTATTTACTGTTTGCTCTATATACGATTATTATTTCTTCATCCGGTGATGTGTTTTCCTAAAGAGATTATCATCATAACAATGAGCTTTAATTAAATGATACAAAGAGGAGTTGCCTGGCTTCACCAGAGCAGAAATTTTCATTGATATAGCGTAAAAATGTCATTCCCACATTGTATATATAACTGGTCGAAAGAGAAGTCCTTCAATGTCCTCAAGAGTATAAGCAGTAGCACTACCAAGAGTTTCTTCCTGTTTAAATTATCTCAAATTTAAATTGTAGTATAAATTTTGAGTCCTTAAAATTTGTTTTTATTAGACGATTGTGTCGAATAATTTTGAAATCCCATAATGAAAACCATTTACAAAATGTAGTAAAATAATTTCATTTAATAGGTTGATCAACCTGTTTTTCTTTCATTTAATATGATATAATAAGGGATTATTATATAAATAGTATTTACTGTTTACGTTTTCTAGCCGGTATACATAAATTATACATAGTTATATACATATTATACATAAATTTTAAATATTATATATCCGCCGGCTATTTTCGTTTAAGAAATTAGGTGGACAATTATTTGGGTTAATTTTTCAAAAAAGAATCCAAATTGTAACTGGTTCAATAAGCAAGTAAATCTTGCACAATAAATTCTGTTCAAGCTTTTTATGAGATCTCAGTCGATCTACTTTCTTTTTTTTTTTTATAAAAAATGAGTCACGATTGAAAAAGGAGGGTATATCCATTCTTCCTTTACGAAATGTGAGAATTATGTGTGAAGTTTGTGACAGCTTCAGCTATCTCTACTTCTCTAAAGCAATACAACAAAAGTGAGGCAATAAAGCTATTACTTCAAGGAGGCTCAAATATTAGCCCGATTGATTTTCTCCACTTGATTCGAAAGGTAGGTATCTGTTATCTGTCAGCATTGAGAAGACCTTTAATGGGGTAGAGTATACTTGTTAATCGGGCCGGGCTGGCCCGTTCACAGTCCAGTTCGACCCGGTTCAGCTCGGGTCAGCCCGATACTCTAGGGGAAGGGGACGGGTTGGGGAGGGTTGGGCGGGGAGCCGGGCTTGAACGAACAAATTTAGGTAACTGGAGCCCCGGAGCCCGATTTGCCCGGTCATCCGTTACCGGGTTTTTACCGGGCTACAGCCCGGTTACTGTTGCAATTTTTGTTTTAAATTTCTGGACTGTTGTCAACGGTCGAATTCAAAAATGGCCGTTGGGCAACGGCCATTTTTTGCAAAAATGGTCATTTCGGCTTATCCCCTTAAGAAAATTAACCCCCCCCCCCCCCCCAATAATTGATCAATTACAATTTTAACCTTTTAAAAACTATAAATAGCCCCCCTTCTTCATTTTTTCTCACAATTTACTCTCTTACTACTCTAGTTCTCTCTCAATTCTCTCTTGATAATATTGATTATTGCTCTTAAATTCTCAATTACTTATTATTTCAAGTTTCATCAAATATTTACTTTAGTCACTACAAAATTATAATTAGCAAATATCAAGTATTCAAGCGAAGTATGGTATCAAGTATCGGTCTAACAAGTGAAGCTTGATATCAAATTTAGTGCGGCAACTGGAATCCTGGTACATTCGTTCCATCTCTTTCTCTTCTTTGGTTTTTATTTTATTATTTAGAATTATTAATTTAATTACATAATCGATATATGAAGAGCAGCCAAAAAAGCGTGCACTAGTAGGGGTGGTAGTAGTAAGAGTAAAACTTCTAAAAAATCAAGAGGTGGTGCTAGTTCTTCTAGTAGTTTTACACATATTTCTGAATGTTCACCTGAAAATTTAAATGTAGATTATGAGCGACTTCAAGAAAATTATGGTATAGATGATGATTTAGATGATAATTTGGACGATATTCCATCACCTGATAATCTTGAAACACCACCAACTACACCTGGTAATGCTAGTCAAACTTAAAATACTAGGGGTGGAGGTCGTGGTAATACAGGTAGGCCTCCCCTCCTTATTAAGAGGAATCGAAGATTAAGAAGTAAGTGTTGAAATATTTTTTAAAGGCTAGAAGAAGATAAAAATTATGTAAGATGTCAAATTTGTAAGGAAGTTTATAAACATGAGACCGGAGGTAAGGTAGGGGAAACAGGTCAACTTCGTGGGCGCATGGTAGATAACCACCCTATTGCATGGGGTGTTGATGAGGAAGGTGGGCAACAAAAACTTAACCCGGGTACTGGTGATTTAATGGGTGAATATGATATAGTGAGAGATCGGGAAGAATTAGTTAAAATAATTATTTTAGGTTGTTTACCTATTAATTTTGCTGCTTCACCATATCTTGCTAATTGTAATCAAAGAATTTATAACCTTTCGTTTAAAAGTATTCCTATAAGTACTTGTAGAGCTGGTAACTTTAGGCTTTTTGGACAATATCAGACATATATTCGTTATATGTTCGCCAGTCTTTCTTGTAAAGTTTCTCTTACTTCTGATATTGGTCGTGCTGTAAATGAAAATGATTATTTGACTGTTACATATCATTGGATAGATGAGTATGCAAAAATGCATTATTGCTTTCAAATATGATGAAGATTTGTCACGACCCAAACCGATGGACCGCGACGAGCACCCGGTACCTTACTCAATCGAGTAACTACGTAACGTATCTTTCGTATCATAATACCATAGGTAAATGAGCCAGAGAGGTTGTCGTGAGATAAATAGAATAAAACATGGAGAAAATACTTGACATTGGATGACCCAACATGTAATCCAAACTTATACATATGACGTACGGGCCTATAAGGCTGGCATGATCTTTTATATACTCAAAACATAGGCCGACAAGGCCATACAAGTATCCGTATACATGACATCTGTCTACAAGCCTCTAGGAATACATACTATTATAAAGGTCGGGACAGGGCCCCGCCATACCAATCAATACATGTACTAATCATACTGACAAAATAGGCAACTCCGGAGCAAATGGAGCACAACAACACCTTTCGCTGAGCTGATAGCTTACTTGGAGGGCTCATAACCTGTCTATCGGGACCTGCGGGCATGAAACACAACGTCCCCAGGCAAAAGGGACGTTAGTACAAATAATGTACCGAGTATGTTAGGAATGAAAATCAATAAATAATAGACATGAGAGAAACATGGACTAAAAGACTCGAATGTAAGTCTGAATAACTCTATAAATCATGAAATACTTATAGTGTCATACATATGCGTATGAATGTCATGTCGTGCATAGGTACATGTGTTCATAACACATCAAGCCTCTGAGGGCATCCCATCATATCATCTCGGCCACTGTGGGCAAAATCATCAACGTATACCAACTGATCAGTTGGTGGTGCGTATATAACGCCATAACCTTTTTTCCATATCCCATATACATATAATATACATATATGCGCGTATATCACGCCATCTGGTCATGGGATAATGTACATGTATAAATGAATGCAATGCATGAGAAAGTACGTCAATAAAATATTTCGGAATGTCATAAGACCATTATGCCTCTGATTAACATCATGAAATAAACCTTATCAACTTACGTATTTTTTGAGACCCATGAACAGATGATAAAATAATAGGACACCTGGGGAATCAAGAACATAAGCATTTCTAGCATTTCTATGAATAGAGTCATTTTATGGAAGTTGTGCATTTGCTCGTTTCGCTTGTATCGTGTGGATCATGCCAAAAAGAAAGAAGGGATAGACTTAACATAACTGAGTCGATTCTCTTGACAATCCTCAAACACACGTTAATTGCGCCAAAACACGTGACGGCAATATCGGAGTAGGAAAAAATCCGTATGATATTCTTGAGAAACATTGCACTATACTCCCTTATAATTGCAAAATCTCACGAGCTTAAGATGCTATGAAATCTTTTTGAACTGCCATGAAATCATTTGAATTTGTTGAAGATGCTAAGCTTCCCCACGTTACAATTTAGAGAAGTCTTATGTTTGAGTTGAATTCGAAGACTAACATTACTATTGAATGACTTCTTAAGTCTTAAGAAGCCTTATGATATGATCCCCACTTTAAGAAGGATTTTGCCACCAAATTCCTTAATGTGAAACATATTATAAATGACTAATGAGTCATTTGGTTGAATGGCACATGCTGCCACGATTCCACACTTAAACTTATCCAAATTTATCCTCCAATTTTCTTAAGTACATGGTTAATCTTCCACAAAAAATTTACAATTAATCAAATATTCACATAATTAAGACTTATCTCAAATTACTTAAAATACTACTCACTTTTATCACACCTTATACATTTTACTATCATGGTCATGTGGCACCTTGTATGGCACTGGTCCATAAATACCGAGTATTTTAGTTTGGGCCGTATTTTATCCCAAAATGACAAACTTCGACGAAATTCATTTTCTTCAATTTGATTACCCTCTCACCTTCACGAATTAACTTATCACTTGTTTGAAATAGCATAATACTTATAATCCCAAAATAAAACTCATTCCCGAACTTACGTCGATTAACTTACGACGAAACTTCAACGTACGAAAATGCAGGATGTAACATCTCATTTCTAAGCTTATATCAATTTAATTATGGCGTACTTCCACGTACGAAAACATGGGGTGTAACATCATCCCTCCCCCCCCCCCCCCTTGAAACATTCGTCCTCGAATGTTGACTGATGCACTTATCATTCTCATAACCCATAGCTCTTGCGAATACTTTAAAACTCTTCTTTCTATTGAGGCAACAGTGCTTTGAATAAATCCAAAGGCCAAGGCATTCCCCCATTTAGGCCTCTTTCTCACACCACACTCGTGGTCGAAATTCTTCCAATCTCGTAACTGTTGCTACCTTTTATCATGCAGCTCATACGACTTTTTTCTATTATGTGCTCCTATGCGACTCTTTCATTTAGCTTTTAGCCAATCTACTATACTTTCATAATCGTATTTCATAGCATTCTAATGTGATTTACCTTATGTGGGTATTTTAATCCGGTACAATTCATGAAATCCTCTTTTTTTCTTCTTCAAATCATCATTCAATCGAAGGAACAAACATCATCCTTTATCTATCACAATTACACCCTTATTCTACTACCAGGCCAGCATTCCATCTCTTTTAAATGCTATTAGTCTTCGGCTCCTTTGAGTTTAGTTAGGCTATACTGAACTTTCTATAACTTAGATAAACCATCAGCTCTTCTTGTTTTCATGGGCTTAATCTTGAGGAATTATCCATTCTCGTCACCTTCTCACTCGCCCTTTCTTATCCTTCTTCTTGTCTTCCTAAAACTTTATCGCTTTACCATACTTTAGCTTGCGACCTACTCATATCTATTTATATAATTCACAACCTTCCTTCAACTTACTTGCACCATATATTTCCTTATGTTTTCAAGCGAGACATCATATTGTCTCTAACTTTGCTTTACTCTCTTAACTAGACCTCTCGGTACCTAGAAGCCATAGGCTGGAAGATATGCCACTTGCGACGCCGCTATCGATACTGAATCCCAGCGCTTCTAGCCTTCTCCGAAGTATGGACTATTCGCAACCTTATGCATTTGAGTATCTCGTACGTTGTTCACCTTTACCTTACTTACCTTAAAATATTGCCTCACCTTCTTCTATCTCTTTCATAACCTCTCTTCCACATAGGTATAATTTATATCCACAACTTGAAGCTCTATTATAATACTTGCACCTCTGGTGCATACGCAGTCCAATGGGAGCTTCATACTGACTTCTTATGAGGATGGTAATCTTCTAACTACTTTCTTGTAAAGCCGTTATAAAATATGGTTGTGGTACTACCTCTCAGTTGTTTCTTCATCTCCCATTACGTAGTTGTATTACATTTTCATACTGTTTATTAATATCATAGTAGGTGCCTTGACCTGGCCTCGTCACTACTCTACTAAGGTTAAGCTTGACTTACCGGGTACCGTTGTGGTATACTCATACTATACTTCTGCCCATTTTTGTGCAGATCTAGGTACATCTGCTCGTGCCGGTCGATAGAGATTTCCTGCTAGTTGCTTTTACCGGAGACTTCAAGGTATGCTTGTTCGGCGTCCGCAGACCTCGGAGCACCTTCCCTTATTCTCATATACTTTTGTATTTTCTTTTAGACACTGATGTAGTAGTTACTCTCGTTATACTCTGTAGAGCATATGACTTTGTTCCACCGATTTTAGGGTGTGTATTATGAGATTTGTTTACGGAAGGGTTTTTATCAATTGTTCGGTTGTTTTTCACTAACTTGTTAATTATCTCTCTTCAGTTATTATAAATTGTTAGGCTTACTTAGTCGTAAAGGCTAGGTGCTATCACGATATCATACGGAGGGAAATTGGGGTCGTGACACTTGAGTTGCTGAATTTGCGCTTTTTCGCCACTAACGAAAAAGTTTGAGGGTGATGCGAAAACTGTACTACAGAATCAATTTTATAAAGGTGGAAATATGAAAGTTTTCAATCCCATATCTATTACATTTATTTCTAAACACTTTCAACGATTTTAAGGTGCCATTTGCACAGATGGCCATTCATGAGGCCACTACTGTTAGCCTCTTGACAAGGTTCCTCGGCAGGTTAGGTTTTGACAAGGATTTTCATGATGGCCTTGGCACACAACCTGAAAAATGAGGCAACATCATGACGGGCAGCTCGGCATAATGGACTATGCGGGGTTAACAAACACACCTTGAACGGAAGCAAAACGCATTTATTCACTTGGACGTGCGGGTTGACATAACAATGGCAAGGCAAAGCCATGTCAAAGCAGGGGCAAAGACATGGCAAGAAAAGGCAAGGCAATGCGGGACAAGCAATGACAATTGATACGGGCAGATTTGATCAAGTTGAGGGCGACTTGACATAAGCGGGTAGCTGTGTCAATGAGCGTGCCGATAAGTCAGTGGGCGGCAAGCTGTGGCCATGACATTGGTGCAGAGCAGTGTCAAAGGGCAAGGCTGGGTGCAATGCAGCCTTGGGCACGCAACAGCTGGGCAAAACAGGCACATGCAGTACACAGGCAGCAGTTGCAAAATGTGTGCAAGGCACATGAGAGCCAGTTGGTGGTTACAATCACATCCAAAACATGGCTGATCATGGGCTAAAAATGTGGGCACGTTTTTGTATTTGTCTTAGCATGTTTGCCCATCAGTTGGGGCTTGTCAACTAATTGTATAAATCCTCCCAAGTGTAATTGGGCAGCAGCACTATAAATATGTGCATAAGTTGTCCCAAAGGGGCAGAACTTAGTTTTGTGCATCTTGTTAAGCCAAAAATGTCTAAATTATTTCCTAAGGGTGGGAAAATCGTTTTGGGGCAGGGAACTAGGGAGTTCTTTGTCTTGGTCATAGTGCTGGCTTATTGTATTCTTGTATTCACATTTTAATACAAGTTGGGGAGAAATTTTTGTAATTTTTGTGTGTGACTTTTACTTTATTTGCTGCATAAATCTGTCTAAGTCTCAAACGTTCCTAAAATTATTCTAAGTGTTGGAAAGACTGAAGTCAAGGCTGGGCTTGACTGCCGCACGATGGTGAACCTCGGGCAGAATTCGAGTGACATAAATCACCCCTGTGACAACTACTCAGATGTCCCTGTTAGTTTATGTACGATAGATTTGTCTACAAAATGAAAATTTCATCAATTACTTTGAAGGGGAAATTTAGCCCTAAAGAGTGGCCTAAAAAAGGCCAAATAAATAAAAAAATTAAAGGAGAGAATGTACATTATTCCAAGCATAACGACGTCTAAAATATTACTCCCTTTATTTCAATTTAAATGACACATTTCGTTTGTCGTGAGTCAGTTTGACTAAATTTTGAAGCTAAATTGAATAAGTTCAATTCAATATTCTAAAATTAAATTTAGATATTCAAAAACTATACGAAAAATATTATAAATTACAATTTTTCTCATTAAAAATACTTTTTAAAATATTGGTCAAACTTCACACAGTTTGACTCTCGATAAGCAAAATGTGTCATCTAAATTGAAATAGAGAAAGTATACACTTTCAACTTATGGAACTAATTGTATGGGCCAAGCCTAATAAAAAAGATGGGCTAAGCATTCATAAAGGCCCAAGTAAGAAGGTCCGAATTTGATTGCCACACTCTTCGTTTCTAGAAGATTATGAATAATGTTCCAGAAGGTTACAGAACCAAACATTGTTCCACAATTTGAAATTCAAGAAAAGATGAGAAAAATCTTGAAGTTGCCAGACTCTTTTATTTCCTCCTATATATAACTCACTTATCTTGCGTTCCAAATCAACAAGCATCTATTAACAATCGAAGCAATCTCCGACTCTCAAAAGCGGTCTCTTAGTCAAGAATGTCTCTTATTCCAAGCATTTTCGGCGGTCGACGAAGCAACATCTTTGATCCATTCTCTCTGCACATGTGGGATCCCTTTGAAGGTTTCCCCCTTTCCAGCAATTTGGCCAATGTCACCAGCTCGGCTCGCGAAACCTCTGCCTTCGCTAACGCTAGGATTGACTGGAAAGAAACTCCTGAAGCGCACGTTTTCAAAGCTGATCTTCCGGGGCTGAAGAAGGAAGAGGTGAAGGTGGAGGTCGAGGAAGGCAAAGTGCTGCAGATTAGCGGAGAGAGAAGCAAAGAGCAAGAGGAGAAGAATGACCAATGGCATCGTGTGGAAAGGAGCAGTGGCAAATTCCTTAGGCGATTTAGGTTGCCGGAGAATGCCAAGATAGATCAGGTGAAGGCTAGTATGGAAAATGGTGTGCTCACCGTCACAGTTCCCAAAGAGCAAGTGAAGAAGCCTGAGGTCAAAGCGATTGAGATATCTGGTTAATTCTTTCTTTCCTTACACATTGCAAGTGTCTCCTCTATTATAGACTCATAATGAATAATTTGTGTCTCTATGAGGTATGCTTCTTATAATGTAATCGGGTGTCAAGTTTGTTTGTGAAAGATGGTTGTAATGTAATTTACTATAATAACAGTACTTATTTTTATTGTTGTATCAATTCAGCGGCGTAGCCAAGAATCTGAATTTCGTCGGATGTTAAAATGTTAAACAAGTCAATTCTTTTTGTCGATGAATGGTGTTCCAAATTTTTTAAATCAAACTTGTACGGGCGAAAACTTCATTTGAAAACTTGTAATTTAGCTTCTTATTTGTTAGTTTTCAATTTCTACATAAGGAAGCATTTTCTCTTTTATTGCTTCTTTAATTCCTTCTTGTTGAGGGACACCAAAAAGCATCTCCGCAAATGCATTTTCCTATACTAGTACTAGTAGAAGTGGGCTTGTTCTGTGGCTCTGAGACAGGTTTCCCTAAATATATAGTTGCTTCTTTCATGAAGACTTCCGGCACTATCTTAATCGCCTTCAACAATCTACCAATAGCTCTGGAGTCTAATGTAGCAGATAAATCATTCAGATACAAAAATTAAGTTAGGACTAGGTGTGATTGTTATAGCTCATCTAGGGCCCTGCATGTTAATGCATGACACACTATATTCTAAAAACTGATCAAATACATGGACAGTTTCCTGAACTTGCCAGAATTAAACGCCTGATATAAGGGACTGGCCTATTGAACACCTGATGCTAGTAGAAATTGTGCCTACTAAATGTTTTACCAAGTTACTAACAGTCAATTGAAGAAACAATACACGTGATGGTTAAACCCACTGATGTGGCAAAGAATCAACTGAAAACAAGAGACCTGGCTGGCTAATTCTATTTTATAGATTCTATATTATGTTTTTCAATTTTATAGACACTGATGAAAGTTGATGTGTTCAACCTCAACTTCATTCCAGTGTTGCGGGGAACACAGGATTAAGGTTTTCTATAGTTCTCTCTTAAAAGAAACCTAGGTGGACTGCCTAGACAATTAGATCCTTCTTCAAGGCTTGCACATGTGTGTCCATAGGATTTTGTGAGAATATTAGATTAAGACTTGAATGGAGCAACATGAACAATGAAAATTCATGGTACTGACCTTGACTTGCTTGGAATGAAGCCCATTTATTGTTATTGTTATCGTTGTTATCGAAGATATAGAAAACCTCATCGTGGCAGAAATATTTTCCTTTAGTAATTTAACTGTAAAAACCCAACCTTCAAGTTGAGTAATCAAGATGTTTATATGTATATAAATACTTTATACATAGACAAATCCTTGTGGTGCTCTATGTACAAAAATGACCACAGGATATCAAATGCAACTGCTAAATTTTACAAGTCTTCATCTGGTTCATATTCTTCTGAATCTTCTTCATCAATAGCCACGATTTTGGCAACCGTTACACCTTTCCCAGAAGCTATCAATTTAGGCGTGTTGGCATGAATCTTAAATGCCAGCCTCGAATTCTTTTTCATCGCGTCATGATTCATGACTATCCCACATGCTTCATCTTCTTTCTTCAAGTCACTAGGTGGCAAGAAACAGTCCATAGAGAGTCCCTTTATGTTGAAGTCGACTTCTTCAATGGTCCAGACTTCTTCCATCCTTGTTCTGGTGTGTCCTTCTGAGTTCTCACCGAACCTGAATAGAGAAACTGATGTCCTGCCGCCATGTGCGATGTTAACCCCATTAAGCGTTCGATAATCTTGGATTAATGACTCCATTGTTGTTTCCCAGAAGACATCATTTCCAGGGGCTTTTATTCTTAGAAGATGAGTATCCTCTAGATTTACTAAAAGGCCTGTCCTTTGGCTGAAGTATCCGTAAACGGTATGTCTCATAATCTCTACATTGCAGCTGCTTCTTGCTTTCAGAGTTGAAGGATCTGCTTCAAGCTTTAATATAAAGCAGTCTTCCCCATTTATGGTCTTCTCTCCGACGCAAATGGAATTGGAGAATAAATTAGCAGTGGACCTTGGATCAAGACCCTGTTCAATTTATTAGAAAAGCAATTAGTCCATATGTAAATAAAGGCGGATTCAGGATCTAAAATCAGTAGAGTGAGAATGATCACTCTAATCTTATTATATGTCTTAAATCTTTTAGCTACGTATACATACATGATTTGAACTGAAATCAATCGGTTCAGTTAGTCCTAATATTTAAGCCACCTTAAATCCGCATCTGAAAAATGTAAACAGAAAGCTCTATACGTTCAAGAACATGATGTCTTTTTTTCTTTTCCTTTTTTCCTCTGGGGCTTCTGGTCACATCGAGGTGTCATTTTCACTAGTGCTGGCTTCTTGTTTGTTACATTTCTATTGTTCCAATTTTGGCTAAAGGAACAAGTTGATGGGGTCTAGGTGTTTAAATTTGTGGGATTTGGGTATATCGAGCCATGTGATCCACAACGTGGAATTCGTAAATAGACTCGAATAAAAAAGGACGGATTAGACAACAACCTAATGTTACCGTTGACTGCTTGATCCAGATCATAGAAATATTAGGCTAACTGGCTAATTGGAAAACTTATTTGAATAATTAGTTGATTTAAAAACGAAAGAGATAGCTCGACCGTGGAAAAAGCAAAAGGAAAACAGAACTTTAATTTGAAGTAGGTCACCTGGATGATTAAAGTCAAAAGAACACCAAACGAATTTTGAATAGGATTGACGGATCATTTCACACTTAACAACTTCCAGGTAGATACCAGACATGAGACCCCGCACAACTGTGAAAGAACATAGCGCTTTGTCCTTTGACAATCAAAGAATGTTTGTCTATCCGCACACTACGGGATTCGAAAAATTAAACTCTATTGGGCTACAAAAATTCCTTAAGTTGATGGAATGATTCATCTTTTCATTTAATATTACTTTATATTACATTAGGGGACACACTAATTAAAGTGAGAAAAGGGTAATAATTTGCTAATTTGAATAGAAAAAAGTACCTGTAAGGAACGACGAAGAGGCCTAGCAGGACCACGAGAGGCATGAGAATGGTGCCATGGAGTTTGTCTCCAAGCAACCTTACCATCACTTCCAGCACTGATTTTACACCCTGAAACAACAAGCTCTATGCTCCAAAGATCAGGTCTCTTCTGCCACAACACAAATCCTCCCATTTCCCCTGCCCCATTTTTCACGCTCTTGATATTCTTCATCACCTTGCCATTATTGTTCAATCCCATACCATCTCCCGCTATAAATTCTGCCGCTAACATCTTTACCTTTCCCATAGCATACATGCTGTCAATAGAATTCAGAGCATTTTCTCCTCCTGCAGCCGCTATGTACTGTTGTACGATATACTTGGCCACTGAAGCCTCCTGTACAAGTATACACAGAAAATGAATTTAGCAACATCTTCTTGACTATAATTATAAAGTAAGATTTCCTAGTTAACTGTTTGTGAACTTACAATTGGATGATCATTGATCTTTTTGTTGAGAGAGTGGTCACAACGGATGGGATGAGGGATCAAAGGGGCTCCAACAACGCCAAGCAAGAGCTGAATTTCAGCATTGCGGCCACCGAAAATGGAATCAGCAGACTTGTCATGAGTGTGAGACTTAACCCAAGATTTCATGTTATGCCATGACCTGTTCTTATGGGAAGCAAACATTTCCTCAGGGATGGGGACTTCTAGAACCGTCTCGAGTCCATCTTCTCTATCCAAATTGGGGCACAGAGTCCTCATTTTGTGGAAGGGAAATTAGTAGGGTATGGAAGTTATGGTGGAGATTAGCAATGAAAGAAGAATAGAGCAGTGGAGAGTGGTAAAGAAAGAGGAGGAAGAGACTTGGATTAAAAGGGAGACTTTATTTGAAGCTAAAATTGAATAAAACAGAGGACCAACCGACCGTGGGCCGCCACTCCGAACGTGCTCTTCTTTGTCTAAATATCGTGACAGCACGCACTTCTCTGTCTCTCTGTTCCTTTTCCTACTGTTAGTTGAAATATTCTTATTTGGATACGCAAGAGAAAAAGATGAAGCAAAAAGGTAAAAGTGTCTATATATATCCTGTGTGATGTAACCGATGGATTACTTAATTACATCACTCAAAGGTCCTTTTTGTTATAAATAGAATTCTATTTATGGTGAATGTCCATATTTAGAGAGATTCTAAGGTTTATTACTTGGTGGCTAAGTCACCATCTCCCTATAAATAGAGGGTTCTATTCCATTGTAATTCATCCCAATATCAATAAGAATTCCCTCTCCCTATTTTTCTCTGTAATACTATTCTTCTTCTTTTATTGTTTCATAACACGTTATCAGCACGAGACTCTACCGTCTCAAGAAGCTCTTTGAGAAGATTAAGGTAATTTTTCTCCTCTTTTTAATTATGACTGACATTATGAAAAGAAAGTTCGTTGCCCTCGAAATTTCGGGAAGGAACTATATGACATGGGTGTTGGATGCTGAAATCCACTTAGATGCTATGGGTCTTGGAGACGCCATTAAAGACAAAACTAAAGCATCCACCCAAGACTGTGCTAAGGCCTTGATTTTCTTGCGCCATCACCTTGATGAAGGGTTAAAAATTGAATATCTCACAGTCAAAGATCCACTTATTTTGTGGAATGGCTTAAAAGAAAGATATGACAACTTAAAGTTGGTAACTCTTCCACAAGCACGATATGATTGGGCTCATCTGAGGCTCCAAGACTTTAAGTCTGTTTCTGAATATAATTCTGCGATGTTCAGAATTACTTCTAAATTGAAACTCTGTGGAGACACTATCACTGATTATGATATGCTTGAAAAAACGTTCACAACGTTTCATGCCTCCAATATGGTCTTGCAACAGCAGTACAGAGAGAAAGGTTTCAAGAAGTACTCTGAGCTGATTTCTCTTCTTCTTGTGGCTGAGCGAAACAATGACTTGCTCATGAGAAATCACGAAAATTGACCCACTGGGTCTACACCATTGCCAGAAGTGGATGAGGTGTATTCCCATTATGCTATCGTTGCGGTGGAAAAGGGCATTGGGCAAATATTTGTCGTGTACCAAGACATTTGGTTGAGCTTTATCAAGCATCTCTAAAGAATAAAGGCCCTGAAGCCAATTTTGTCTCTGACAATTATTTTGACATCACCCACTTGGATGTGGCAGACTTCTTTGAGCGCCCTGATGGAAAAATAGACCACTTGATCGGTGATGGATCCGTGGTTAAAGATGATTGAGTAGTTTAAATTTTATTTTTGCCTATTCGTAGTAGTTAGTGAATAAACATCATGTAATTATCGTAGTTTACATAAGTAGTAGTTTTAATTAGTATAATGTGTCATTGAATAAAGTTTGAGAACGGTCAAAATTCATAATCTGCATCAGTTGGTTAAAACTCTGCAACTATTTTATAACAAAAAGGACATATTATGGTATGATTATTGCTAAATAATACTCGACGTACCTCATATAATCTGACCACATTTGGATGCTTGAGAACTTTTAAGGTTTTTTCCTATTAAATGGTATGATTTCACTGATTTCCTACTCGCATTCCCTTCTTTCCTCTTTCGCTTCTGGATTTGTAGTTTTGGTATGATTTGGCTTCAAATTGGCAATGTTTACTGTCCTTTACTGTATTAGATATTAGAACGTCTTTGAAATAAAATACTTTATTTTCTTTCCATTTTCTCTGGAAATATTAATATGTATTTGTATATTTCTTTTGTATGTCAAACCATGGGAAGCAAATATGGATATTCCACAAAGCAAACTTGGATCAAATATTTGTTTAGTTGACTCATGTACAACACATACAATATTCAAAGAGAAGAAATATTTCTCTCATTTAAGTATGTGTAAGGCAGATGTTACTACAATTTCTGGTAGTAGTAAATTAATTGAAGGCTCTGGAAGAGCTACTATAACTCTGCCTAAGGGAACAATACTTATTATAGAGAATGCAATGTTCTCCTCCAAGTCCAAGAGGAACTTGTTGAGTTTTAAAGATATCCGTCAAAATGGATATCATATTGAGACAATAGATGAGAATAATCTTGAATATCTCATCATTACCAAAAATGTCTCTGGCCAGAAAAGGGCTATTGAGAAGTTCCCATCTTTGTCTTGTGGCCTGTATTGGACAAGAATTAGTGCAATTGAGGCACATTCTATTGTAAACCAAAAGGTTACCGATTTCAATACTTTTGTACTTTGGCATGATCGATTGGGACACCCTGGATCAATTATGATGAGACGAATTATAGAAAACTCAAATGGGCATCCATTAAAGAATTTAAAGATTCTTTTAAATGATGAATTTTCTTGCACTTCTTGTTATCAAGGCAAGTTAATTATTAGACCATCACCAACAAAGGTTGGAATTGAGTCCCCTGCGTTTTTGGAACGTATACAAGGGGACATTTGTGGACCTATTCACCCACCTAGTGGGTCGTTTAGATATTTTATGGTATTAATAGACGCATCTTCTAGATGGTCCCATGTGTGCCTATTGTCATCACGCAACCTCGCGTTTGCAAAATTAATGGCACAAATAATTCGATTACGGGCGCAATTCCCCGATAATCCAATTAAGTCTATTAGACTTGATAATGCTGCTGAGTTTTCATCCCAAGCATTTAATGATTATTGCTTATCAATTGGGATAAAAGTGGAACATCCTGTAGCTCATGTTCACACTCAAAATGGCCTTGCAGAGTCTTTAATTAAATGTCTGCAATTGATAGCAAGACCATTACTCATGAAAATGAGGTTACCCACTTCTGTTTGGGGTCAAGCCATTTTGCATGCAGCAATGCTAGTTCGTCTCAGACCGACAAATTATCATAAACATTCCCCGTTGCAATTAGTTTTGGGTCATGAACCTAATATATCCCATTTAAGAATTTTTGGATGCGCAGTATATGTGCCTGTAGCACCGCCATATCGCACCAAAAATGGGTCCCCAAAGAAGGTTAGGAATATACGTTGGGTTTGAATCGCCCTCCATTATTCGCTATCTTGAAACATTAACGGGGAATTTATTCACTGATCGATTTGCAGACTGTCGATTCGATGAGACACTCTTCCCAAAATTAGGGGGAGAAGTTGGTGAAACCAAATGGAAAATTTTGTGGAAAAATCCATCATTATCTCATCTTGATCCATGTGCCTCTATTTATGAAAAAGAGGTGCAACAGATTATTCATTTGCAGAGAATAGCAAATCAAATGCCAGATGCATTTACGGATATGAAAAGGATAACAAAATCACATATCCCTAAGGAGAATGTTCCAATCCGTATTGATGTCCCTATTGGACAATGTTCTAGTGTCATAGCTAATGAGTCAAAAGCACGCCTTAAACGTGGCAGACCATTAGGTTCCAAAGATCGAAATCCTAGAAAAAGGAAAACAAATGATCAAAGTGACACTACGAAAGAATCTCATGAAGAAATCCACGATTTAATAAATTCTGAGATTCATGAGGAATCCACGGAGTCCGAGGCTCAAGAAAATAAGGAACTATCAATAAATCCAATCGATATTGAGACAAATTTGAATCGAGTGGATATAGTGGTGGATTATGTCTTTGCATATAATGTTGCATCTAGCATTATGCAAGAAAGTGAGGATCTTGAACCTCAATATGTTGGAGAATGTCGACAAAGACTTGATTGGCCAAAATGGCAAGAAGCAATCCAATCAGAGTTGAATTCGCTTGCAAAACGTGAAGTTTTTGGGCCTGTAGTCCAATCACCTAATGGTGTTAAGCCTGTTGGCTATAAATGGGTCTTTGTAGGCAAATGAGAAAAACGAGGTACAAAGATATAAGGCATGCCTTGTTGCACAAGGATTTTCACAAAGGCCTGGTGTCGATTATGAAGAGACATATTCACCCGTTATGGATGCTATAACATTCCTTTTTCTCATTAGTTTTGCTGTCCATGAAAAGCTTGACATGCATTTAATGGATGTGGTTACCGCCTACCTTTATGGCTCACTTGATAATGAGATATACATGAAAATTTCCGATGGATTTAAAATGCCAAACGCACATAATTCAAAGTCCCGGGAAATGTTTTCAATCAAATTGCAAAGATCTTTGTATGGTCTAAAGCAATCAGGACGAATGTGGTATAATCGTCTTAGTGAGTATTTATTAAAGGAAGGCTATATAAATGATGCCATTTGCCCATGTGTTTTTATAAAGAAAACAACATCGGAATTTGTTGTACTTGCCGTATATGTTGATGACATAAACCTTATTGGAACTCCTATAGAACTCCAAAAGGCAATTGATTATTTAAAGAAGGAATTCGAGATGAAAGATCTCGGAAAGACAAAATTATGTCTTGGTTTGCAAATTGAACATTTGGCAAACGGAATTTTTGTTCATCAATCTACCTACATAGAAAAGGTATTGAAATGGTTTTACATGGATGGAGCACATCTATTAAGTACTCCGATGGTTGTTCGATCACTTGATGTGAATAAGGATCCATTCCGACCTCAAGAAGAGAATGAAGAGCTACTTGGTCCTGAAGTACCATATCTTAGTGCAATTGGTGCACTAATGTATCTTGCCAATACTACAAGGCCTGACATAACTTTTTCAGTTAATGTCTTAGCAAGATATAGCTCTGCTCCCACAAGGAGACATTGGAATGGGATCAAACACACATTGCGGTATCTAAAAGGGACTACCGATATGGGCTTATTTTATAGCAACAATTGCAGTCCCAATCTTGTTGGTTATGCTGATGCTGGGTATTTATCTGACCCACACAAGGCTCGGTCTCAAACAGGTTATGTGTTTACCTGTGGAGGCACTGCCATATCTTGGCGATCAACTAAGCAATCAATTGTGGCTACTTCATCTAATCATGCTGAGATAATTGCTATTCATGAAGCAAGTCGAGAGTGTGTGTGGTTGAGGTCTATAATACATCTTATTCGAGACAAATGTGGTGTGAAATGTGACAAACTACCCACAATTTTGTATGAAGATAATGCAGCATGCATAGCTCAATTGAAGGGAGGATTCATAAAAGGAGATAGGACAAAGCATATTTCACCAAAGTTATTTTTCACACATGATCTTCAAAAGAATGGTGATATTAATGTGCAACAAATTCGTTCAAGTGATAATATGGCTGATTTGTTCACAAAATCTCTACCAACGTCAACCTTCAAGAGCTAGTGTACAAGATTGGGATGCGAAGGCTCAAGGATGTGAATTGATGCTCTCATCAGGGGGAGTAAATGCGCGTTGCACTCTTTTTCCCTTACAAGGTTTTGTCCTACTGGGTTTTCCTTGCAAGGTTTTTAACGAGGCAACCAATAGGCGCATTTCTAAACATGTGTACTCTTTTTCCTTTTCTAGAATTTTTTTCCCATTGGATTTTCTTTTAGTTAAGGTTTTAACGAGGCACATTATCTGTTGAATAGATATTCAGGGGGAGTGTTATAAATAGAATTTTATTTATGGTGAATGTCCATATTTAGAGAGATTCTAGGGTTTATTACTTGGTGGCTAAGTCACCATCTCCCTATAAATAGAGGGTTCTATTCCATTGTAATTCATCCCAATATCAATAAGAATTCTCTCTCCCTGCTTTTCTCTGCAATACTATTCTTCTTCTTTTGTTGTTTCATAATACTTTTATCGTTTTCCCATCTTTTCCATCTTATGAAACACTTGGGAAAATCGTAGTGCCTAGTCACTGTTTGGCAGTAGTTGTTCAGTAACGATAATTGCAATTTGTCTCAGAAGTTTATTTCAACTATATTTATGAATTTTGATCGATTTTGGATTCTGTGAGGAAAACTTGAAAGCAGAAGCAGAAAAATCAATGTTAAATACAATTTTTTTTAAAATGAAAATCACAAACTACTTAATGTACGAGCTATGGCAAATACATGAGGCATAAAAGAAGTATTTTTGATCGAGTAATAGACAACAATAAAAAGTTGAATTGATTTCTAGACATTATACAAAGAGTTTACTTAACCAGATTACTTAAACGGTAATTATAAGTAAATATTTCATATTAAATACTCCCTCCGTTCCAGTTTATATGAACTTATTTCTTTTTTGGTCCGTTCCAAAAAGAATGACCCCTTTCTAAATTTGGAAATAATTTAGCTTAAACTTCCAATTCTATCTTTAATAAGACGTTTTTATAACCACACAAATACTCTGAACCCCTTTTTGACTAGTTTAGGTCTACAAATTTCAAAGTTCTTCATTTTTACTTAAACTCCATACCCAATCAAACAGGTTCACATAAATAGGAATGGAGGGAGTATTAATGAGTAACCTAATAAAAATAATGATTTGTTATAAATAGTATTTTATTTATGGTGAATGTCTATATTTTAGAGAGATTTTAGGGTTTGTTACTTGGTGGCAAAGTCACTTTCCCCATATAATATAGGGGTTTTATTCCATTGTAATTCATCCCAAAATCAATAAGAATTCTCTCTCCCTACTTTTCTCTGCAATATTCTTCTGGTGCTCAACTTATACATAATATTGAGCATAATGATTGTCAATTGATCGATGAACTACCTTCGGAAATAATTCTGGATGTAAGGTAAGTATTTTACCTTATTTTTTCTCTTTTAAATTCTTCTATAATTTGATTTTAAATACAAGCAAAGACAATAAAATTTGAGTATAACTCTAAAGAGTTTGTGAGAAATTATAACCACCCGAAGTGGTAAAATTTTCTATGCCTTGCCATGATCAAATTCATGTATGATTATGGGCACAAGAAGTGAAAACTCGTCCCATTGAATTTGCTTCATTCTCATTCCCTTAAGAGTACATGGTAGCAGTATGTGATAAGTCTGAATTATTACCTGAAGGTACCAAAGGATGTGGACGTGGCAATAGAAGAAATTGTAATCGTCATCATTGTATAATGAGAATAATAAGGATTCTCAAAATAATCCTTCACTCTGTGAAAGTAATATTTGTCATCGATTTGACATGAGATTTTGTAAAGCATATAGAAATGATTATGGTCCATTCATGATTTGAATGTGACAATATGTGATTTATAAATACATGTTCATTCTTGGAAGTATATGAACGTGTTAGTGGTAGTGACCGCACTCACCTCTAGAAGGAGGTTTGAGATGAAATAAGAAAATAATGTCATTATTATGGCATGAATGGTCATTAGTCACGTACCTACTGTACGGCAAAATATTTTGATAATGTGATTATTAAAGAATAATAGTAATGTAAAAAACAAATATTGCATATAATTTTGACCACAACTATAATGGTATAACTTTCTTTTTAAAAGAGATATTCATCATATGTATGTTGATGAATATGTGGTAGTACAAAATTAATTGAAAGCTCTAAAAGAGTCAATTATACTACTTTTGAGAAATAAAATTGATTATCAATAAGGTATGGTGCCGTAGTAAGTCTCAAAGAAACTTATTGAGTTTCTAAAGTATTCGCGAAAGCGATCGGTTATATATATTGAGACTATAAATAAAAGAAAGATTAAATATCTTCTAATACTACAACTTGTAGCGGGATAATATGTATGTGAAAAGCTACCCACTTTATTCTCCAGTTTGTACTACACAAACAAAAGAATGTCATAATAAAGTAGAAGTTTATTGATATAAAAACTCATATCATAATAAACTTGGAGTTTATTCATAATTGCACATGTCATGGTGTAAACCTGAAATTTATCAATATTGATAATTTATCCAGTTGGCATAATTGGTTTAGCCATGTTAATTTAAGTATGATGTGCAAAACTAAAAGAGAATTCACATGGTTAAATATTAAAGAACTAAAAAGTTCTTTATGAATTCTCTTATGTTGTTTGTTCTCATTAATTAATAGAGCAACTAAAATTGAGATTGAATCTCATCAATGCTGGAAATATCAAAGGTGAATATGGGCTCATTCACCTGTCATGTATGCCACATAAGATGCACCTATGCGATGGTTACATGTGCGATTATTATTAACCCGCAACCTGGTGTTTGTGAGGTATCATGCTCAATAATTTAATTTAGAGCACAATTTCCAAATTTTCTATTCAAGACAAATCATCGTAATAAGTTGATTTACATCACATTTGATTTAGCAAAATAATTTATTGAGTGCCTCCGCTTAATAACTAAATTGTTGCTTATGAGAACAAAGCTATGTATATCAGTTTGATATAGGTTATATACGAAAGTATATTACATTCTCCCCTCACAAATGGTTCATGGTCAAGAATCAAATAATTCCATCTTATTATTATTGATGTGCGGTTTATATTTTGATTAACACCCTAACACACAAAGGTGAGTTTCCAAAGTTGAGGAAGCAAGTTAGTTTTTTCTAACATGAGGGGCAGAAAGGATAAACAATTGAGAAATAGTTATGTGGAATGAATTATCATTTCTACATCTATATCCTCGAATAAGATAATATGAACTTGAAGTTCATAAAAAGATAATTCATCTGCAATATGTTGCAAAGCATGCCAGATGTATTTGCGGACCCAAAGAAAGTAACAATATTCTCACTGCAAATGCTCATATTAGAATAAGTCCTAAAAGGACAAAGTCTATGGTACGATTAAACATATAGACAAATCAGTTTAAAACAAACTTTGTGATAAGATGAAAAAATGATAATAATACGGAGGCAAGTGATCTAGAAGATCACATGACATAACACTTCATAAAATCTTAGGAGAGGTTCAGGTACCTGAAATGAATGAAGAGATCTTTATGTTATATCTTTATGAAAAAATATTAGAAACGATATAAAATGTTTGTCGACGACATCTATGATAGCGCTAAGTATAGAGGAGGATCTTAATTCTGTCGAATACAGACACAAAAATATTAGCCAAATGGAAGAAAAACAATTCAAGTAGAATTGGTTTCATATGAAACACATGTAGTTTTGGACCCGCAGTTCAAACACTTGAAAGTATAAAGTCAATGGTATGTGCAATCAGTTTTCGATATCTTATTTGTTTGGCATGACATGGAAACTTGGTATGCATCTAATTAAAGTCTATTCTGTGACTTATATGACTTAACTTATATGACAATCCTTGAAGGATTTTAATTGCTTAAAGCATATACAATTCTTGGTCTTCAAGTACTATATCCTCAGTGCTATTTGTGCACATATGTATCTTGCTATAATTGTATAAGCATGATAATGTAATAGCGAGAATACCTCTATGGAGATATTGAAAAGGCTTTTCCACGACATTATATGAAGACATTACATATCTATCAAGAATGATGATTTCAAGGTGCAACATATTCATTCAAGTTAATATGGTTGATTTGTTTATAAAATCTCTACCAACGATCTTTTGAAGATGGTGCACAAGATTAGAATGCAAAGGCTTAAATATGTGAATTTATGCTCTCATCAGGGGGAGTTAATACGCGTTGTACTCTGTTTTTCTTTCAAGGTTTTGTCCCACTGGATTTTCCTTGCAAGGTTTTTAACGAGGCAACCACAAGGCGTATTATTAAACATGTGTACTCTTTTTCCTTCACTACAATTTTTTTTCCACTGGATTCTATTTTTGTTAAGGTTTTAACGAGGCACATCACCTATTGAATAGACATTCAAGGGGGAGTGTTATAAATAGTATATTATTTATGGTGAATGTCTATATTTTAGAGAGATTTTAGAGTTTGTTACTTGATGGCTAAGTCATTTTTCTCCAATAAATAGAGGGGTTTATTTCATTGTAATTAATCCCAAAATAAATAAGAATTCTCTCTTCTTACTTTTCTCTGCAATACTCTTCTTCTTTTATTGTAAACATAATTAATTTTTTATATTTGATTTACTTAGATCAATAAAGTAAATATTTATACATCGTCAGTATATACAGCATGGAATAAAGAAATGTTTGATTAACATAGAAATTGTCGGCGGTAGGATATATATCGCCAAATCGGCCGTCGCGATCGCCCGACCATCTGAAAATCAAAAGAAGATGATTGGCTAGTAATAATGCCGCTTCATCCAAAACACTTTTTCGTTTTCATGTGTAATCTGTTCATGATTTGCGGTTCATATCATTAAACATAAGAGTTATGCCTTCTTTCTCATATCCACCCCTTATGCTTCACTTCACTAATCTTTTATTGTTTAACATTTGGCATTGCTACTTATCCTTGCGACACGTATGCAATTAGGCCGCAATTAGCTGCATAAAAAAGTCTTCAATTATGCCATGCACGTTAACACAAACTTCCATCCACCTCAGCATGTCTGCTTCAATTTGTGCATAATATTATTAAGTAACTACCTATTACCAATTAAACAGGTTTGCATTAAGTACAATGAATGACGGCTAGATCTTTGGTTGATGAGTTGAACCATTCTTCGATGGGATAATTGCACTTTGATCTCTTCATTATTTGTAAATTCTAACTTGATCCTGTGATATTTGGCTAAGATATTTAAACTTTAATTTCTTAAAATATGTTTTTTGGTCACTATCGATTTTCATGGAATGTTCTAGAATAAAATTTTACTGGATTGCATTTCTCAACTATTTTTTTTTTCCAACTGTACAGTGTGTAGTATATATACACAAGTATAACCGACTAACCTCCTACACTATCATTAATATAATTAGCTAACTAACAGTAATGGAAAACAGCTGTCATGGACAGCTCAGATTAAATGTGCCAGCACTCAAATGATTGACACGTGGCAGCCCATTTAAGTTGTATATGAAACCCTATTTCTTTACCCATTTCAATCGTTACCACCAAGAGAGTATTAACCTTAGCCGTCATCCATGACCTTCATCAAATAATAAATCTTTCCCGGTGACACCCCCCTCAAGATGGAGGGTGCCCGAAGAACCCCCATCTTGCCTAAACAATCCCGATGAGAAGGCCCACAAAGAGATTTAGTAAAGATGTCGGCGAGCTACGAAGACGAGGGGACGAAAGATAAAGAAATCAGGCTGCCCTGGTACTGTTGACGGAAAAAATGGCAGTCGAGTTCGACGTGCTTAGTACGCTCGTGAAAGACCGGGTTTTTGGCAATATGGATCGCTGCTTGGCTGTCAGAATGAAGAGGAATAGGCAAAACCGGCGGAATCGAGAGGTCATCGAGAAGGCGGACCAACTAGGTGAGCTCAACCACGACACGGCGCATGGAGCGGTATTCAGCTTCAGCGGAGGACAGCGAGACAAACTGCTGCTTCTTGGATTTCCAAGAAATGGGACAGCCACCAAGACTAACAAAGCAACCACTAACAGAGCGGCGCGTACCTGGGCAAGAACCCCAATCTGAATCATAAAATGCAAGTAGATCCAAAGAAGGGGAATCGGACATGAACAGACCAAGACCAGGGTCCAAAAGCAAATAGCGGAGACTGTGGTGAGCAGCCTGGAGATGAAGATCACGAGGAACCTGCATAAATTGATTCAAGTGCTGAACGCCATAGGAAAGATCAGGGCGTGTATGTGTCAAGAAATTAAGTTTGCCCAGAAGGCGACGATATACAGTAGGATCAGAGAGAAGAACCCCATGGTCAGCATGCAACTTGACAGAAGGATCCAACGGGGAACTGGCCGACGACAAACCAAGACAATCAAATTCCTTCAAAAGCTCAAGAGTAAATTTCCGTTGGCTGAGAATGAGACTAGAATCTTCACGAAGGACCTCGATGCCCAGAAAATAAGCTAAGTTTCCTAAATCCTTAATCTTGAGTTTACTCTGTAAGAAAGCTTTTAAGTCATGTAATTCCTCAACATTATTCCCTGTTAGTAAGATGTCGTCGACATAAACAGCCACCAAAGAAACAGAAAGACCAGACTTTTTGTAAAATAGGGAATAGTCGTTCATAGAATGAGTGAACCCTTTAAAGTTTAAAGCTGCAGTTAAATGAGCATACCACTGGCGAGAAGCCTGACGGTGACCATATAGAGACTTCTTAAGTCGATAAACAAGATTAGGGGCAGCAGGTGTAAGGCCTGCTGGAAATTTCATATAGACCTCCTCATTGAGGTCGCCATGAAGAAACGCATTGTTCACATCCAACTGAAAAAGTCCCCAGCCCTTTTTGACAACCAAAGCTAGGATACAATGTATGGTGGTTATTTTGACCACCGGAGAAAAAGTTTCTGTAAAATCAATGCCTTCCTTTTGTATATCACCCCGAATCACCAAACGAGCCTTCACCCTCTCAACACTTCCATCAGATTTCAATATTACTTTATAGACCCACTTAGATGGTAAAGCCTTCCTACCTGGGGGCAAAGGAACCACCTCCCAAGTTTCATTGAGCAACAAAGCATCAAGTTCTTTATCCATGGCTTCTTGCCAACCAGGGTGCATACCTGCCTGGGAATAACTAGAAAGCTCTTGAATATGGGGTAGAGAATTAAGCAACTTTTGATTAGAAGAAGACAAAGTAGTGAAAGAAAGTTGTAAAGGGAAAACAGGGGAAAGGAAACAAAATGTAGAAACATCAGCTACATGCACAACATTGCATATATAATCAGCTAAGTAGGAGGAAAATTTACGATCCCTGAAAGACCTGCGGAAGGCAGTGTCTAGAGGGTCAAGAGAGGAGGACGAAAAGTCAGGAAAAGGAGAAGGATTAGGTGCATGAGAGGAAGAAGAACCAGAAGATGATAAGATAGGAGGAGAAAAAGGTGAAGGAGGGGAAGAAGACTCAGAAGAAGGCTGAATAGGAGAACTAGGAATAGTAGTAGGAGACTGAGAGGTAGAAGGGACAGAAGATGGAAAAGGTATAAGAGGAGAAGAAAAACTAGGAGAATGGACTGAGATTTGAGGTGTGGCACTAGGAAATAAAGGGACAGACCGGGCGTTTAAGAGAGAAAAAGGAAAGATTGTCTCATGAAAAATAACATTTCTGGAGACAAAAATCTGTTTAGTAAGTATGCTTAAGAGTTTGTAGCCCTTTTTACCAAAGGGGTACCCAAGAAAAACACAAGCATCAGCTCGAGGTTCAAGTTTCCCTCTATGTTGAGACAAAGTAAAAGAAAAACAAAGACAACCAAAACATTTTAGAAAGGTGTAATCGGGAGACATTTGAAATAAGAGTTGATAGGGAGTTTTATAGTGGAGAAGCTTGGTAGGAAATCTATTGATGAGAAAAGTAGCAGTAAGTAGACATTCTCCCCAGTAAAAGGCATGTTAGAATGAAACAGGAGAGCTCTACAGGTTTCTAGCAAATGTTTGTGCTTGCGTTCAACAATGCCATTCTGATGAGGAGTTCCTACAAAAGAGGTTTACTGGATAATCCCTTTAGAAAGAAAGTAAGTGGTAGCAGCCGTGCTGCCGCCTAGTTCAAGAGCATTATCAAATCTGATTTTCTTGAGTTTAGTGTCAAACTGTCGTTCAACCATTAAAATGAAAGATTGCAATACAGTAAATGCATTGCCTTTAGTCCCTAGGAGAAAAGTCCATGTGCCTCTACTATAGTCATCCACTATAGTAAGAAAAAATCTGAAGTTACCACCAAGAGAGTATTAACCTTAGCCGTCATCCATGACCTTCATCAAATAATAAATCTTTCCCGGTGACAGTCCCGTATTTTGTAAAAAATGTTATTTTTGAATAATTTTTAGAAGTATTATCATCCTCAAATATGGAACCAGTATCAATTTAACACACACGTATATACACCCTCATTTGTATGTACATTTGCTGTCTCAGTGCGACAATAACGTCAACATCCACTTTTGTGCATTTTCATATGAAGTATTAACTTATTTGAACCAAGAACGTCACCGCACATACATATTTTGACAATTAAGTCCTGTGTGGAGTGAAAAATAGAAGATGAGCAGCAATAAATAACCATGAATAGGAGAATCTTAATAGTGTATGGGTCTAAATTTGGCGACTTGGTACCAGTAGATAAATGGACCAAGGATGGGGTCGACTGCGGTGTAATAGCGGGATCCTAACTTCGAGAGGGCTGTTGTCGAGGACGAGCAACTGAAGTGAAGAAGTAACGGTAGGATAGGTTCAGATATGGACATGAGGAATATTCCTTTGGATATTCCCTGTTTTGTACTTTTTAGGGGTTTTTTGGAGATATCCCTTATATAGGAAGAGATAGAGAACAAAGGGAGATCTTCTGGAATTTCTGAGAAAAACATATTGTAAAAGGTTGACTTGAGAGAATATACAAAAATTGTCTTGTTCAAACACATGTTATTTCTTCTTTGTTCACAAGATCCAAAGATTTCATAACCATCTTCACTTCTCTTCTTTCCATGTTGCTGTTAGGGGAAAGAACCATCTAAGTCATACAATAATTGGGTGGTAGATTCTTTCTAATTACCTTCGTTGCCATTATCTTCATTTATTGCATGTTTGTGTTATCGCATTTATGAGCATCCATTGAATACAAACGTGTTGATTAACGTTGTTCATCTTATCGATTCCACATAATATTTGATCTAGATTTTATTATTTTTAACTAAGATTCATCCTTCATTTCATCATTAATTGGTATAACTAAAAGGCTCAACACTTTTTGGTCAAACAATTTGGCGCCGTCTGTGGGGAGTTTTTAGTTAAATTTTAGTTTCTTCTAGATCATAAAAAAATGGGACAACCATCTTTTCCTCGTTTGTAGAAACTAACAATGGCAGGAAAAGGAGATGAAAGACAGAAGGCAATAATGGGTGTCACTACCAACATCTAAGACACCATCAACGAGGATAACAGGGGAGATGATGAGAGTGTAACACCAAATAACACCCAGGCGGAGTGATTCACCTCCTCTTCACGCAAGTGTAACCGCTTCATGCGAAAGGGGAGCTTCCACATCCGCGGCTGAGGAAGCACCACCAGCAGTGAAGAAATTATTGGAGGAGTGGCTGATAAGTACCCTCAATGACATACTCGACAAACCCGTTCAAATGGCGAACAGAAATGCCGCGCCGGCAGATATCATGACGATTGCCGGTGAGCAACCCGCTCCCCTAACAGGTAACACTCACACCACTGTTGATGCAGGTAATGAATTCACGACCATCCTAAAGAAAATGGAAGAAATGGAAAATGAGAAAAAAGAGCTCCGCGACCAGATGATGGAACATCAAAAAAGGGTCGATAAAATATCGGGCGCCCCAAAAATGCTACCGAGACGGGATATCGGCATATTCATCGAAAAAACATATAGCGAGGAGGCAGTCCCGCATACCATACCCAAAACCTTCAAAATGCCGCCATATTTGAAGTTATACGATGGCGCAACGGATCCCGAAGATCACATCATTCACTACGTCACAGCCGTAAAAGGCAACGACCTATCAAAGGAGCAAGTACCGTCAGTGTACTAAAAGAGTTTGGCGAAACCTTAACTGGAGGAGCCCTAACTTGGTACTCACAATTACTGGCACGGTTTATAACAACGTTCGAGGAAATGGCCGACAAGTTCGTCACCGCCCACGCTAGAGCTAAGAAAGCGGAAGCCAGAGTAAATGACATATTCGCCGTTAGACAATCGCCTGGCGAGGGACTCAGGGACTTTTTAGCCCGGTTTAGCAGGGTAAGAATGAGCTTACCAAATGTATCACAAGGAATGGCGGTAGCAGCTTTCCAGAATGGGTTGAACAGGAACGGATCAAGGGCGACAAGAAAACTGTTAAGCAGACTCATGAAATACCCCCCACCACTTGGGAAGAAATTCACAATGCCTACTGTGCCGAGGTGAGAGCGGACGAAGACGACCTCAATGGTCTGATACAACGATTAACTTCGGTTCAAATAGAGCCGAGGAAAGACCGTCGTAGTGACGGTCGAAGATATCAGTTTGGACCCCACTTCCACCGAGACAGGCACCAACCTTATGTTAGAATCGCCGTCCCACCTTCTCCTCGCCATGTGGAAGGACCATCCAGGCCGCATACAGGGACTCAGCGGAACGAAAAAGGTATGCCTCCGCTCTTATCTACTCACAATTTTTGTGTTTCCCCTTCAGAGATAGTGTACACATTATAGAAGCTTGGCCCGAAGGTGAAGTGGTCGCAAAAGATGAAATCCGACCCAGTACCCGAAAGTCGAATATCCTCTGTGGATTTCATCAGGAGCGAGGTCACAAAATTGAGGACTGCACAGACCTACGACAAGAGGTAGTGAACATGCTCCACCAGGGGCGCCTAAAGGAACTGATAGCAACCGAGGAAAAGCCAACTTCGGCCGCAAAAGAGAACAACACCAAGGCCCACCAAAGCCGCCATCTCCTGCCCGCACCTTTCAAATGATCATCAGCGGAGGCGACGAAGCAGCAATCAACCACATAAAGTTTACCACCACGCACAAGCTAATGTGGTCAATCACCCACGAGCGGTATGATGACCTCGAAGAAAGTATCATCTACGATAAGTCAGATACAACGGTTTGATCTTTCCTCACTCTGATGCTCTCGTCATTACTTTACATATTTCAGATACTGATGTTAAAAGAATAATGGTAGACGATGGAAGCGACGCGTGTATTATCCACCCTCGAGTTCTTGCAGAAATGCGACTCGAGGACAAGATAGTACCATACTGCATAACACTAATAGGTTTTAACAATGCAGTCGAACGAACCTCAGGAGAAATAAAGCTGCCCATTCTGGCCGTGGGCGTCACCCTAGAAACAACGTTCCATGTCATGAACCAGGACACAGGTTACAACGCAATTATAGGACGACCGTGTATACACGCCATGAGGGCCATTCCGTCCAGCCTGTATCAAGTAATCAAATTTCCAAATCCGTGGGGGATATTCAGAATCCGAGGCGAACAACGCACAACCCAAGAATGCAACCGCATCGCCCAAGATTGCACATTCACTCAACATCTTAAAGGAACAAACTCAGAAGCGTAGCAATTATCAAAGTCGGGGTCCGAGCCCAGCGATCAGAAAGACGTTATCAAGGACCCCGACGTCGTTGAAGCAGCAAGGTCAACAATAGAAGATCTTGATCCCGTCCAATTAGACAACAACAACAGTAGCAAAAAGGCTTATATAGGCCATAAGCTCTCCGAACCAGGTAAATTTCATAAATTTCTTATCGATAACGCAGATCTGTTTGCTTTTTCCCACGCAGATATGCCAGGTACTCCGAAAGACATTGCCACACACAAGTTGAACGTCGATCCCTTCTACCCTCCAGTACGACAAGTGATAAGAAAATTCAATGCCACAATCAACGAGGCCGTCAACGAAGAAGTGGATAAATTACTCGCTAACGGCTCCATCCGAAAATCAAAGTATCCTCAATGGGTTGCCAATGTAGTCATGGTAAAAAAGAAAAATGGGAAGTGGCGGATGTGTGTAGATTTCACGGACTTGAACAAGGCCTGCTCGAAAGACTCCTTTCCCTTGCCTTATATCGATTAGCTAATTGACGCAACAGTAGGGCAAGAGTTGTTGAGCTTCCTGGACACCTATTCAGGTTACAACCAAATCCTCATGGAGGAAGAGGACCAGGAGAAGACTACTTTTATCACCCATGAAGGAACGTACTGTTATTGGGTCATGCCATTTGGCTTAAAGAACGCAGGGGCGACTTATCAAAGATTGGTAACCAAAATGTTCAAGGACCAACTGGGCAAAACTAGAGAAGTTTACATAGACGATATGTTGGTCAAATCTAAAAGGAAGGAAGATCACATTGATCACCTGAAAGAGGCCTTCGGGATACTAAGGCAATACGGGATGAAGTCGGACCCCCAAAAATGTGCCTCCGGCGTAACTTCAGGCAAGTTCCTCGGTTTCTTGGTGTCACAAAGAGGCATCGAGGTCAACCCCGACCAAATCAAAGCCATTGAGGGAAATCCTGAAGTGTTAACCAGTACGAAACAGGTGCGAAAATTGATCGGCCGCATAGCTGCCCTGTCGAGGTTCATCTCACGATCCTCCGACGGATGTCACAAGTTCTTTAACGTGCTCAAAAAGGACAACGCGCTCCAATGTAATGCAGAATACATCAGAGCCTTAAGAGTACTAAAGGCGTACTTGTCATCTCCCCCGCTACTCGCCAAAGCAGAACCCGATGAACGCCTCCTTATATACTTGGCCATATCGTAGGTTGCAGTAAGCGCATTATTGGTCCGCAAAGATAAAGGTACGCAATCTCCGATCTATTATATTAGCAAAACTCTCCTCGACGCCGAAACGAGGTACCCTTGCCTCGAAAAATTAGCCTTGGTATTGGTTATAGCTTCACGGAAACTTAGGCCATATTTTCAATGCCACCCCGTAACGACGGTGATGACCTTTCCCCTACGAGGTATTTTGCATAAACCCGAGCTATCGGGGAGATTGGACAAATGGGCCATAGAGTTGAGCGAGCATGATATAACATATCAGCCGCGAACAGCGATAAAATTGCAGGTACTCGCCGACTTCGTTGCCGATTTCAGTACCAAAATAATCATCGAGGTTGAACAAGAAACTTCTCATACCTCACCCTGTCTACCCGACCTATGGGCCCTATATACTGACGGCGCATCCAAACGCGTCAGGATCTGGACTGGGACTCGTACTCGAGGTCCCAACAGGCAAAGTCATTCGCCAGTCCATACTGTACCCCAATATGACTAACAATGAGGCCGAGTGTGAGGCCGCAATTGCAGAATTGAAGCTAACTCTCAAATACGGAGCACGACGAGTCGTCCTTAGATACGACTCACAACTCGTTGTCAACCAAGTCACAGGGACTTTCCAAATCAAAGAGCAGAGGCTATAAAGGTACCAGGTAGAAATTCATAAACTGCTACCAGAATTTGACGAATGTCAACTCGACCAGATACCTCGAGCACAAAACAACGAGGCAGATAGTCTCGCCAAGTTAGCAGCAGCCACCAAAAACATCACGAAGGAATACATGGTCACCCTCCTCCATTCATCGATAGACCAACTCGAGGTACACTCTGAAAATTTGACTCGGGACTGGCGCAACCGTGTTATAGCATATTTGCAGGAAGGAGCACTCCCAGCAGACCAAAAGGGAAGCCAAAAAGCTTCGAATGCAGGCGGCTAGGTACAACCTCATAAATCACGAGTTATACAAAAGAACATTTGGGGGCCCCCTGGCGAAATGCTTAGGGTCGAATCAAACAAGATGCGTACTCGAAGAAGTACATGAAGGCCACTGCGGCGCCCATACCAGCAATCGGGCCCTCGTCAGATGCCTCATTCGAGCAGAATATTATTGGCCAGGAAGCCGCCAGTTATGCCAAAAAGTGCAAACAATGCCAGAAATATGCCCCTATGATACACCAAGCGGGCGAGCACGTCCATTCTGTCACATCGCCATGGCCGTTCATCAAATGGGGAATGGACGTCGTCGGACCCCTCCCAGCAGGGCGAGGTAATGTACGTTTTCTTTTGGTTTTAACTGACTATTTTTTTAAATTGGTAGAAGCAGGTGCGTTCACCCAAATACGCGAACAGGAAGTTATCACATTCATATGGAGAAACATCATATGCCGCTTCGGAAACCCAAAAGAAATCAGCTGTGACAATGGACCCCAATTCACCGGGAAAGAGACCGTCGAGTTCTTCGAAAAATGGCACATCAAGCGAATACTCTCCACACCATATCACCTTGCCGGTAACGGTCAAGCTGAATCCTCCAACAAAACAATACTGAATATCTTGAAGAAAAAACTTGAGGATGCCAAGGGACTATGGCCGGAATTGCTACCAGAGGTACTATGGGCCTACTGCACAACGCCAAAAACAAGCACAGGAGAAACGCCATATTCACTAGTATACGGGATTGACGCCATGATACCGGTCGAGGTTGGTAAACCCTGTTTGAGATACTCCAACAAAAGCGGGCCAAGCATTGACGAAAATAGAAAATAGGACCTCGACGAAGCAAAGGAGCGAAGAGACATTGCTTACATCAGAATTGTAGCCCAAAAGAAACAAGCAGAACGATACTATAACAAAAAACCAAAGTACGACCACTCAAAGTTGGAGACTATGTACTTAAGGGCAAAACACAAACGAGCAAAGATTCGAGAGAAGGCAAACTAGGAAGCAATTGCGACGGGCCATACAAAATCACGGCAACAGCAAACAAAGGATCTTTTCAACTGGAAACGATGGAGGGAAAACTACTACAAAACAATTGGAACGTCGCCCATCTCACATACATCAACTTTTGAAAACAGACGCTCTCCGCGTCGTACACTTTTTCCCTCATCCGGGTTTTGTCCCAGTTGGGTTTTCTTGGAGAGGTTTTTAACGAGACGACAAAGGGGACGTCTCAAAGTTCAAGTATAATTCATTGCCCCGCCTGCCGACTACTTCTCCAGGCCGAACGATGAAGGAACTAGATACATGGAAACTTCTCCGATATATGTATAAAAGTAACGGACACATGTAATATGCTCCAATGAATGAAATAAAGCAGCACTTTTACTCTTCACCAAGTCTTTTCACGTTCTACATTTGACCTCGCTCGAATTACTTTACATTCGACCTCGCTTGAATTATTTCACATTCGACCTCGCTCGAATTACTTTACATTCGACCTCGCTTGAATTACTTTACATTCGACCTCGCTCAAATTATTTACATTCGACCTCGCTCGAATTATTTTACATTCGCTCGAATTATTTTTACATTCGACCTTGCTCGAATTATTTTACATTCGACCTTGCTCGAATTATTTTACATTCGACCTCGCTCGAATTACTTTACATTCCACTTCGCTCGAAATTTTCGACATTCGACTGCGGCAAACATAGATCTCATCAAAAAATCAGGGACTTCCCCACATAACAAAAATGAAAAGAGAACGAAAATCAAGAAACACGTAGCAAAAAAGGGGGCTATCCCATTACAACTGTTAAATTACAATACCTTTTACAAAGGGCCCAATGACGCCCTCACAAAAATAGCAAAACAAAACAAAAACTAAGTATGACGGCTTTACGCCGCGTCATCCCCATCGGCATATTAATCGTCATAACAAGAATCGGAGGCAAGCCTATCCGCATCATCATCAACGTCATCCCCACCAGGCGTACTAGGGGTATAACCCCAAGCTTTACGGGCCGCACGAGCCTTAACATGGACGCCGTCAAGCCCCGCTTCGGAAATTTTCCCATCGGCTTTCAAAGACTTATACACGTCGAGCTGAGCCTCGGCGTTTACCGACATCTCATACAACTCCCACGGCACACCGGGATCGGTAGAAGTATGAGACGTGGACGGCTGTGACTATCGTCGCGCCTCCTCGGCCTTTAAGGTAACGACCTGCTCGTTCAATCCAGATAACTCCACCTCCAGATTCTGGATTTGCTATTCTAACCTCGCCACCATAAGCGCCGATGTCTCCACCTCATTCTCCCGTACAGGCCTACAAACGTGGAGGAAATCTTCTAAGGCTGCCGCTTCAGCCACAGCGGCCACTCTGCCTTTCTCGGCACGAGTCAATTTTCGACCTTAGCGCTCAACTCGCCCCGTAGATCAACAACCTTCGCCTCCTCTGCCCAAGGTCAGTAATTAAAGATGCCACCCGCGCTTGGATATCGGCATTGTTACACCACATGTTTTCGTACGTGAAAGTATGCAATAATAAATTGATATACGCTCGAAAATGAGACGTTACATCCCGCATTTTTGTATGTTAAAGTTTCGTCGTAAGTTAATCAATGTAAGTTTTGGGAATGAGATTATTTTGAGATTATAAATATCATGCTATTTCAAACAAGTGATTAGTAAATTCATGAAGGTGAGAGGGGTAAGTGAATCGAAGAAAACGAGTTTCATCAAAGTTTGACAATTTGGGATAAAATACGGTCCGAGCTATAATACCCGATATTTATGGACTAGTACCATACAAGGTACCACATGACCATGATAGTAAAGTGTATAAGGTGTGTTAAAAGTGAGTAGTATTTAAATAATTTGAGATGATTCTTAATTATGCGGGTAATTGGTTAATTACCCAATAACAGGACATTACCTAATTACCTAATAAGTGGATAAAGATTTAAAATTTCTCACTCCCACCCCCACGTGGCAGTAAGCCACTATTAATACATATGATTAAGTAGTCATATGAGCTTAGGCGGCCATCTAAGGTAAAAAAGGACATTAACGTGTAAAGACATTCAGGTTAGGTTTCATTTTATACAATTTGGTTCATTAGGACATAGAATAACAAAGTGAGTTTATGTGTCTTTCTTCCTAATTCAAAGTGTTTCAAGAACAGATGCTAAGCTCAATCCAAAAAAGCTTCCAACGAAATTCTTGAAACCAAATAATTCCAACGAGAATTGTTAGAACCGTAGCAACATAAAATTTTGCGGTTCTAAAGGAGTATGGTGCAATATTTTCCAAGAATATTATACGGATTTTCCCTACTCCATGTATGTTAAGGCTGTCCCTTCTTACTTTTTGGCATGATCTATACGACACAAATAAAACGAGCAAATGCACAACTTCTATAAATGACTCTATTCATAGAAATACTAGAGATGCTTATGTTCTTGATTCCCCATGTGTCATATTATTCTATCATCTGTTCATGGGTCTCAAAAATACGTAAGTTGGTAAGTTTATTTCATGGTACTAATCAGAGGCATAAGGGTCTTATGACGTACCGAGAGATTTTATTAACGTATCTCATATGCATTTCATGCATTTATACATGCACATTGACCCATGACCATATGGCGTTATATACGCGTATATATATGTATATATATGTATATGGGATATGGGAAAGGTTATGGCGTTATACACGCACCACCACCTGATCAGCTGGTCTTCGTTGATGATTTTGCCCACAGTGGCCAAGATGATATGATGGGATGCCCTCAGAGGCCTGTTGATGTTGTGAAACATGTACCTATGCACGACATGACATTCATACGCATATGCATGAAACTATAATTATTTCATGATTTACAAAGTTATCCAGACTTACAGGTTGAGTCATTTACTCTATACTTCTTCCATGTCTGTTATGTACTTACTTATGTGCCTTACATACTCGGTACATTATTTGTACTGACGTCCTTTTTGCCTGGGGACGCTGCGTTTCTTGCCCGTAGGTCCTGATAGACAAGTCGAGAGCCCTCCAAGTAGGCTATCAGCTCAGCGGAAGATGTTCGTGCGCTCTATTTGCTTTGGAGTTGCTTGTTTGGTTAGTATGATTTAGACGTGTATTGTTTGGTATAGCGGGACTCTGTTCCGACCTTTATGAAAATTATGTATTCTTAGAGGCTTCTAGACAAATCTCATGTACGTAAAAGATTGTATGCCCTTGTCGGCCTATGTTCAGTATACGAGTGGTTATTTTGGTCTTATAGACCCGTATGTCTTATGTATAAGTTGGTATCACATGTTGTATTCTACTTATCTCCCGGTAGCCTTCTGGCTCAGTTATCTATGATAGTATGACATGAAAAGATACGTTGTGTTGGTACTAGATTGAGTATAGTACCGAGTGCCCGTCGCGACCCATCGGTTTGGGTTGTGACAAAAGTGGTATTAGAGCAGTTTATCCTAGGGAGTCTACAAGCCGTGTCTAGTAGAGTCTTGTTTATGGGCGTGTCGTGCACCACACTTATAAGCAAGAGGCTACCGGGCATGTAGGACTGTCACTCTTTCTTCTTACTCTAGATCGTGTGGTAGAGCTCAGTTGTATGAACTCAATTTCCTAAACTCTATCTTATTCATAATACAATGATGCCTATATTCAGAAGGGCGGTTGGTAAGAGATATAGCTGTGGAAGTATTGAGTCAGAGGAACTCGATTTTGCATCATGCTTATGATGAGTAAATGTGAGGTCTTCAGCAGACCATGCATGTACTAAAAGGCGTAAGGTTCTTGATAAGGAGTTTTAAGGCAAGAATACTTATCCATTCTTACGGTAAAATGGAATAACAGAATCGGAAGGTAGACATAAATTTCAGCAAGTAAAAGAAGCAAGGTGAAGAAGGGTATGAGGTACCCAGTTAATAAAGATTATCATTATTTACCATTCAGGAAGGGAGATATAGGCATTTTGAGTTACCTTCAGTTGTAACAGAGGTACGTACAAATGGTCACACCCATCTCATTTATATCCTTTGGAAGTTAACAGAAGTAGTTTAAGAGAAGGACAGGATAGCAGGATCTGGTTGGGGATAGAGTAACCCAAAATGGTGAATGGATTGTTTGCGTTAGTTGACATTTCTGAAGGATAATGCAAAAGTGCTAATAAATATCCTTGTGAGACATCCAGATGGTGCACTCTAAAATAGTACAGCTAAATATGAGTACTACAAAGATAGGCACTGGAAGCCTTGAAGGGATAAATATTACCTTAGTGTACGTTAAGCAACCCAAAGAGCCACTGGATGGAGTAAAGGGGAGCTAATAGCAAAAGAATGTATTGTTCGAGTTTTCATAATAAAGTGATAGGCAAAAATGTTAGCGGGAAATAAGAAAAGAGTTAATGAAGCATTATGAGTAAGATATGATACATGGATGACAATGGTAGATCAAAAGATGACACTATTATAGAATCTATAGTCAAGTGAAGGAAGAGATGAGAGGTTACAGGCCTTAGGACAACAAAAGAGTATAGGCCATACAGCCATGTCCTCATTTCGAGAAATAAGTTCGCAACTCTAACGCGATTACCAGAAGAAAAAGTTAGACCCCAGAGTAATAGAAATCAGTATGGACTGGTGAAAAGATAAACTAAACATGAATTAGGGACTCAGTGATTTCATGATGGTCGGCATCATGAGAAATTCATATTGCGTTCCGGCGATAATAGAATGGACCACAGAAGAAGATTCATGAGAAATTCAGAGAATGATTATTCAGGAAGACGCTTCCTTAAAGCAAGTAATGTGTACAAAGTTAAGCTTAAGGGATTGTATGTGCCAGTTACACTAAGTGTCACCCTCGTGAATAAGGAGTTTTGTTATCCTTGGTGCAGAAGGATTACCGTAAGGCGAGTAAGGGTCATCGATGATGTGGAAAGACGCCAAAGATGAAGAGGTAAAACATCTATAGGTAGGTCATCGTAGCTCCAATTATTAGTACTCCCCTAAAGGGGGTAATATGGAGTGATAATGGCATTAAGTCAAAGTTAAGCGGTTCTACTAATTATGGAATGGTAAAAGAAGAATGCGATAAAAATGAGAAAGGGATGAGATTGCACTTATTGAAAGCCTACAGATATGCTACGATTTCAGAACATTATGCAAACACGATGTTAAGGTAAGGAAGTAAGGGTTCCTGCCTGAGATGTTATTGATAAATAAGGAACCAGTGCGAAAGGAAGTTAAGACATAGGAAATAAATCAAGAAAGATTACGCGGAACATTGATATGAGAATGGGCGAACGAGTAGTTGGTAGTTGATTCAGGAAGAGCCTAGTTATGGCTAAATAGGAGGTCATAGATGAGTCAGCAGATTGTGCAAGATAAACATGGTAAAACCCAATATATTGAATTCAGCCTCGCAGTAATGTCATTGTAATACTTGAGAAATATTCAAATAGGAGTTGGGGTAGTTAACGGTATCGTATGAATGTTATGGAAATAAAAGAGAGTGCCACTGGAAAGACAGTCAAAATATCAGTTCAGAAGCAACCCTACAAGCACAATTGCGTGGAGGTAAGAACTACGAATAATTATAGGTGAGTACGAACATCAAAAATTCCATCGGGTATGCGATGTAATAAGCTCACAGCTTTACAAGAGCCAGAAGGTCTTCCCTAAGTACTTCAATGAAAGACTAGCTGAGGAAATAAGGAAGAAGGCTTCAACCAAAGCACAGTGACCTAAAGAGGAAATAGTTGTGTAACAACAGTCTCACTACAAAATTGTATGCACTCCAAAAGAAAGTGGCACCTACCATGGCTAATGAACGGGGAGTAAAACCAAAATTAATATTCGAGACCATATGAGTTGCACAAAAACGTTGGCATGTGTGAGAAATCAGATAAGTTAAGTATGCACGCAAAAGGGGGCAAAAAGACTAGGAAAAGCAATTGCTTACGTTTGAAGAAAGCTGAAATGGAACGAAAGGAATTATTCGATTAATGATCAACCGTAGGAGACTCTGGTATAAGTTAAAAGAAGGAATTGGGTCCAGGTCATAGACAATGTATTGAATCATTAGAAGATTGTATCATGGTTTTCAATAGGGTCCATAAAAGGCTAAAGTGTCGCAAAATTTTATGTTGCTACGGTTCTAACAATTCTCGTTGGAATTGTTAGGTTGCAAGAATTTTGTTGGAAGCTTTTTTGGATTGATCTTAGCATGTGTTCTTGAAACACTTTGAATTAGGAAGAAAGACATATAACTCACCTTGTTATTCTATGTCCAAATGAACCAAATTGTATAAAATGAAACCTAACCAGAATGTCTTTACACGTTAATGTCCTTTTTTTACCTTAGATAGCCGCCTAAGCTCATATGACTACTTAGTCATATGTATTAATAGTGGCTTACTGCCACGTGGGGGTGGGGGTGGGGGTGGGAAATTTTAAATCTTTATCCACTTAGGTAATTAGGTAATGTCTTGTTACCCGGTAATTAACCAATTACCCGCATAATTAAGAATCATCTTAAATTATTTAAAATACTACTCACTTTTAACACACTTTATACACTTTACTATCATGGTCATGTGGTACCTTGTATGGTACTAGTCAATAAATATCGGGTATTATAGCTCGGACCGTATTTTATCCCAAATTGTCAAACTTCGATGAAACTCGTTTTCTTCGATTCACTTACCCTCTCACCTTCATGATTTTACTTATCACTTGTTTGAAATAACATGATATTTATAATCCCAAAATAATCTCATTCCTGAAACTTACGTTGATTAACTTACGACAAAACTTTAACGTACGAAAATGCGGGATGTAACGTCTCATTTCCAAGCATATATCAATTTATTATGGCATACTTTCACGTACGAAAACATGGGGTGTAACATCATTCCCCCCTTTGGAACATTCGTCCTCGAATGTTGACTGATGCACTTATTATTATCATAACCTATAGCTCTTATGAATACTTTAGTACTCTCCTTGCCACCTAGGCAATTGTTATGTGAATAAATCCAAAGGCCAAGGCATTCTTCTTTTAGGCCTCTTTCTCATATCACGACTCATGGTCGGATTCCTTCCAATCTCGTAACTGTTGCTACCTTCTTTCATGCAGCCTATACGAATCTGACCTTGTAAGTGCGCCTATGCGACTCTTCTTTCCTTTTTCCTCTGATTTTTAGCCATTACTGAAGTTCTTCGCTCGGTACTTTGTCGAACTTACGAATATTGCTACATCTTATTTCATAGATCTGGTTATCCATCTGTATGACTTTACTGCACCTAGGTAGGTCATACTACACCATAACTTTTACTTCAATTTATCATTACTGAGGTTTGCTACCAAACTCCATGTTACTCTCGTTGCTTATCCTATAGGTATGAATCCTGAGTCCTTTAACGCTTCTTCATTACTGTTCATCCTAAGACCGATGGCCCAATCTCATCTCATACTTTTTAACTTTTATCTATCCATTATTGATTCACCTCAATGTTGATATACAATCTACCACTGATAACTTGAAACCTCTTACCTGATCACTAGGGTTCACATTGCATCGAGGAACATTTGAAGTGATTTTCCTTATCCACCTGGGGGCGATACTATACTTTCATAACCGTATTTCATAGTATCCCAATATGATTCACCTCACGTGGGTATTTTAATCCCATAGAATTCATGAAATCCTCTTCAAATCATTACTCAATCGAAGGTCCAAATGTCATCCTTAATCTATCAAATTACACTTTTATTCTACTACCGGGGCAACATTCCATATCTTTTAAATGCTACTAGTCTTAAACTCCTTTGAGTTCATTCAGGCTATACTGATCTTTCTATAACTTAGAGAAACCATCAGCTTCCTTGTTTTCACGGGCTTAATCCCGATGACTCGTCCATTTTCTTCACCTTCTCACTTTCCCTTTTCTTATCCTTACTCCTGTCTTTCTAAAACCTTGTCGTTATATCATACTTTAGCTTGCGACTGATTTCGTAATGCTTTTCAAGAACATCAATTGAGATATTACATCATCTCTAACTCTTCTTTTACTCTTTCATCTAGATCCCTCGGTACATAGAAACCATAGGCTGGAAGATATGCCACTAATGATACCGCTATCCTCCTTGGATACTGAATCCCAACGCTTCTAGACCTCTACCTGAAGTATGGATTATTCACAATCTTTTGCACCTGAGTATCTCGTATGTTGTTTATCTTTACCTTACTTTCCATAAAATCTTGCATCGTATCTTCTACCTCTTTCATGACCTTCCTCCCATATAGGTATAATTCACGTCCATAACTTGAAGCTCTATTATCATACTTGCACCTCTGGTGTATACACAACTCGGTGGGAGTTTCATACTGATTTCTTATGAGGTGCGTACTCTCCTAACTGACTTTATCGTAGACCATTATAGAGTACGGCTATTGTACTATCTCTCTTGTACCTCTGATATTAAGAGTGATCCCGCAATGTTCTCAATCACGATTTCTATAATTTTCTGGGTCCAATAATCAGACTCTTAATTTTCTTTGTTGTTGTAGCTCTTTAGGAGTACGGTGCAATCTTTCCCAAGAATATTATACGGATTTTCCCTACTCCATGTATGTTAAGGCTATCCCTTCTTTCTTTTTGGCATGATCTATACGACACGAACAAAACGAGCAAATGCACAACTTCTATAAATGACTCTATTCATAGAAATACTAGAGATGCTTATGTTCTTGATTCCCCATGTGTCATATTATTCTATCATCTGTTCATGGGTCTCAAAAATACGTAAGTTGGTAAAATTTATTTCATGGTATTAATCAGAGGCATAATGGTCTTATGATGTACCAAGAGATTTTATTAAAGTATCTCATATGCATTTCATGCACTTATACATGCACATTGACCCATGACCAGATGGCGTTATATGTGCGTATATATATGTATATATATGTATATGGGATAAGGGAAAGGTTATGGCGTTATATACGCACCACCACCTGATCAGCTAGTCTACGTTGATGATTTTGCCCACAGTGGCCGAGATGATATGATGGGATGCCCTCAGAGGCCTGATCATGTTATGAAACACGTACCTATGCACGACATGCATTTATACGCATATGCGTGACACTATAATTATTTCATGATTTACACAGTTATCCAGACTTACAGGTTGAGTCATTTACTCTATATTTCTTCCATGTCTGTTATGTACTTATTTATGTGCCTTACATACTCGGTACATTATTTGTACTGACGTACCTTTTGCCCGGGGAAGCTGCATTTCATGCCCCCAGGTCCCGATAGACAGGTCGAGAGCCCTCCAAGTAGGCTATCAGCTCAGCGGAAGATGTTCGTGCGCTCCATTTGCTTTGGAGTTGCTTGTTTGGTTAGTATTATTTAGACGTGTATTGTTTGGTATGGCGGGATTCTGTCCCGACCTTTATGAAAATTATTTATTCTTAGAGGCTTATAGACAAATGTCATGTACGTAAAAGATTGTATGGCCTTGTCGGCCTATGTTCAGTATACGAGTGGTTATTTTGGTCTTATAGGCCCGTATGTCTTATGTATAAGTTGGTATCACATGTTGTATTCTACTTATCTCACGGCAGCCTTCTGGATCAGTTATCTATGATAGTATGACATGAAAAGATATGTTATGTTGGTACTCGGTTGAGTAGGGTACCGGGTGCCCATCGCAGCCCATCGGTTTGGGTCGTGACAGGCATTCTCAGCCATCACCCCCTTGCTCACCTCGAGCTCATCCTCCTTGGCCTTTAAGGCTGCCTCAAGCTCGCTGCACTGACCGATGGTCTCATTAGCTCATCATCCCTCTCCTTTAGCTCTTAATCTTTCTTCGCCAACTCCTCGTCTTTCTGTTTGAGTCCGTCAGGAAACCATTGAAACTTGCTATCCTGGTTAAAGACGTCGGCCAGTGTTCGGTGCTTAGTACGTTACTCCCTATACTTGGAGGTCACCTTTTTAAAGAGGGCCGTCCTCCGCTCCTCCCGCCGTTCGCGCTCAATCCCCATGATAAGAGTCTGACATGCAGAAGAAAAGAGTCAGTATGAGCAGATTACACATGCGAAACAAATCCTAACATTAAAAAGCACTTACTCGTAGAGCCATGCTAGATATACTCAACTCCAACTCATCATCGCTCATCGCCTACAGCACCGTGTTCTCAGAAGCCGCGCACAATGGGGCAAAGGACAGCATCGCCCGTTCCGAGTTGGCCAAAAGGTCATAACCCACGTGGATGATTACGTGCCGGTTGGGACCCTCCGTCCTTACCTCCACGCGAGTGTTCCTCTCCAAGAAGGCTCGTACCTCTTCAGGGTCGATATCCGAACCAGAACTATCATCTGCCACAGGTACCGCTCTATCTCCCCCGGCTGACGACGACGGGCCACCTTCTGTTGTCCTTATAAGCTCCCCGCCTTCATGCACCTCCTCGGCCCCAGAGGACCTCCTCTCCATAACAGCATCAGCCATAAAAATGGCCCCTACGTCTGGTGCAAGTGCAGGCGCCGCTTCCGGAGCAATGAGTTTCTTCGGCTCAATATCAATGACGACGACCTTCCCTAGCTCCATCCTTTGCCTTTTTCTTGATGGCTACTCCTATCCATTAGACGGTTCGTCTACAAGATGGTAGATAGGCCGGGAAGAGATCTCTTATCTCATAGCAACAGTCTGAGGGGCGGAATCCCTCATTCATGGAGCCTGAGTACGACCTCCATGAACGGACTCGGCCAAAGTGAATTGTATCCCAGCCGATGCGATAGCTTGGTGAAATTCCATCACTGGAGCCTTCTTCTTGGAAATTCGTCGACCTGGCACCAAAAGGAGGTCGCATCAACGAGCAATAGTAAACAACAGAGAGCTGAAGAAAAAGTAACACTTACCAGACAGGACCTTAGGCCCAAAACGCTTGTAGAAAGCCACCCAATCACGAATCCCCGCCATGTGAGGCAACACGTAAGCCACCCAATCTTCAATGTCAAAGACAGGGGAGGGTACACGCCTTTCAGCTGAAAAATAAAGAAACCAAAAGTGAGCTAAGAACAAAAGGACAAAAGAAGTCAACGAGCGCACAACAAAGACACTTACGATTATGATTCCACTGCTCGGGATACCCAGTCGAGTCCACCACTAAGTGATCGATCTTGATGAAGAAGTACTTATGCCAGAACTTCCAGTTCGTTCTGTCATCCATTTCGACTACCAGCCCTCTGGTCCCACGATGCCGAAGGTGTATCATAGTACCTCCATAAAAACTAGGCGAAAATAAGTGTAGCAGATGGCGAACATCAACCTCACAGCCAGCCAATTCCACGTACTCTGTCAGCATCAAGAAAGCCTTATACAAGTAAGGAGAGAGTTATGCCGGGCAGACGTTGTAAAACTGGAAAAATTCCTCCGCTAGCAGAAGGAGAGGAAGGGTATAACCAATCAAGAACGGGTAGACATAGAAGGTACAATACCCAGGTCGATGGACCTCCACGATGTCGCCGCCGGTCGGAACTATCTCGACATGTGGAGGGATGCATATTTGGACCGAAGGTCGGCTATATGAGGCGGTCCAGTCTCGGAGAGCACGTGAGCGGGAGCATGAGCAGGCTCCTTTGGAAAATCATTTCTAGCCAAAAGGGTTTTTGGAACTATCTCCTCCGCGGTAGGGAAGCTATCATCCTCCTCAGCCATGAATTCCTCACCACCAGGCGGAAGGGCCACCGATAACGGAGTGGCATCGGAAATTTCATCATGAATGTGAGGGGGTTGTGACATGTTTCGACAATAAAATATATTCTACCAAGCCCGAAGAAGAAGATAACAACCGGGTAAGAAGGAGGGGAATGGAATCGGAGAAGCAAAATCAGGAGCAGAAATTGGGGAAGAAGATCAACGAAGAATAGTACTCATGCAAAGTAGAGGATGGTGAAAACTTCCAAAAAAATGAAACCCCCATCTATTTAAAGGGATGGGTGGCGCAAGAATCAAGGCAAAGGATTGTCAATGACACCGAAACCAAAGCAGCAGACACACAGATGCTGCCTCGGGAAGATGCACAATGATGACGCGCATGGTCATGACGTCACCCCACGATAGCCTCACCAACCACTTCGCTGGCTGCACCGTTCTCTCAACCTCGGCCGATCCGACTTATGCAACACGACCAAATTTCTCCTAAACGGAAGCGAATCAGATCCGCTTATCGAGGGCGTGCAGGTCTACGACCTCAACAAGCGGAAAGACTAACTGTATTGGTCTAAATTTGGCGACATGGTAACAGTAGATAAACGGGACCAAAGACGGGGTTGAGTGCGGTGTAATAGCGGGATGCTATCCTCGAGAGGGCTATTGTCGAGGACGAGCAGCTGAAGTGAAGAAGTAACGGTAGGATAGGTTCAGATATGGACATGAGGAATATTCCTTTGGATATTCCCTGTTTTGTACTTTTTAGGGTTTTTTTGAGATATCCCTTATAAATAGGAAGAGATAGAGAACAAAGGGGGATCTTTTGGACTTTCTGAGAAAAATATATTGTAAAAGGTTGACTTGAGAGAATATACAAAAATTGTCTTGTTCAAACACATGTTATTTCTTCTTTGTTCACAAGATCCAAAGATTCCATAACCATCTTCACTTCTCTTCTTTCCACGTTGCTATCAAGGGAAGAACCATCTAAGTCATACAATAATTGGATGGTAGATTCTTTCTTATTACCTTCGTTGCTATTATCTTCGTTTATTGCATGTTTGTGTTATCGTATTTATGAGCACTCATTGAATACAAACGTGCTGATTAACGTTGTTCATCTTATCGATTCCACATAATATTTGATCTAGATTTTATTGTTTTTAACTAAGATTCATCCTTCATTTCACCATTAATTGGTTTAACTAAAAGGCTCAACACTTTTTGGTCAAACAAATAGTCCACCTAATTGGTTTTTTTGAACTATCACCTTCCCAATTTTCAAAATAAATAAATAAATAATAAGCATATAAAATATAGAATCACAAATATTTTGTTGTAACTACCTTCAGTCACAATGGCCTCTACCAACGGTGTTCCCCTGTAAAACTAAAATAATCGTAACCTTATATTAATATATTTTTGTTATGTGTGTCTCTATCTTTTCTTAGCCCCTCTCTCTTTCACATAGTTAATTTTTGTTCATTAGTAGCTGACGTATAACATTATTGTATTCTTTAGCCATATCCCAATAACACCCAATAAATCTTGGAATTATGTTTCAATAATCTAAGAACCATACAGCTTCAATGAACAGACATCATATATCCCCGTCATGAGTGAAGATCTTTTTATGTGGTAGAATTGGATGGGGTACCTCTAGTCCTTGTCGGCCCGACCATCTTTAATAATCTACATAAATTCTTAGACAACTTAAGATGAGCTAAAGCTCCTTGTTTCACCACTTTCTTTTAGAAACATAACTTCTCGCGTTCGCTACAACTTGTGACGGAATCAAGTGAATTAAAAGTTTGATTATAACATAACATGGAATGACACCTATCTCTTTTGGCCTACTGGCTGGTGTTCTTTCATTAAATTTTTTCCATTTCTATGCTTTCAAGCTTTCAGTTCGTATTCAAAATGGATTAATACGATATATTGATAGCTTCCAAACTTAAAAACTAAGTTGGTTCAATTGCAAAAGATTAACTTATATGTTAAATGTCAATATCAGAAAAAGAAAGAGAGGTGAATTTGATTGCTTAAAAGCAATGACTCTACAAGTGTGATTAAAAAATTTTATTCTTACAGCTATGGCTGAGATTTGAAAGGAAATTACCCTACACACTTTCGGTTATGGTATCCTATTCTTATCTGATTTAATTAACTAAGAAAAACTTTAGAAAGCTCAATGTATCTCTTAATGATTTTTTTTTTAAAATTTCAATCGCATTGTTAATGCTAAAAGACTACACACATACTTAATTTGCTAAAAAATATCCAACAGTATTAGTGTTGTTGAACAATTGATGTATACAAAATATGATGGAAAGCTACAGCCATGAACTTATATCAGATCAATAAATACTGAAACATCATTACGAAATAGTAGGAGGAAAAAACTTTTTTGCGTCCGGTATTTAATGAAAATAAGTTGAATCAATAAACTAGTGGAGTGGCGTGACAAAGTTGTTGGGTTTAAGCTTACTCAGCTTAAAATTTAGAGTGAATGGGAACTCGAAGGAAAAATGAAAATTTGATTTTCGCTCCTTGACAAAGGGACATTGTCCAATATTGGAGGAGGAAAAGATTTTTAATGTGTATATATACAATTGCTATTCTTCTAGCTCTTAAACAGTTAAGAAGAAAGCAAGACTCGCACCGTCGTCGTTGCTCAGCTTCGGATTTTGATTAATTTTTTGGAACAAATTTATTTGTTAATACTAAGATTAACGTAATATTATTTTAATCCAAACTAGTCGTTTTTATAACGGTAGATTAATTTTACTCCGCGTTTTGATTTCCCGTTTTGTTTTGCGTAACTGGCCATTTACACAATGGTCGTTCTTACGCAAACAGTCACAACAGCCACTCTGAAGAGTTGCACCTCTTCATTTAAACCCAACCCGTTGGCTATAAATAGCAAACCATTCCCTCAGATTTTCCTTACGTAAATTCTGAAATCTCCTTATTTCTTCTGCATTGTTTTAACTACAAAGAGAGGCAACAATAAGTGTGATTTGCTATCGATCATTATGTTCGCTGAAATACTAGGGTTTGAAGTACCGCTACACCAGTGTGTAATCCGTTCTATCCTTGGAGGGAATAATCCACAACTTCGGGTACTAGGAGGGGATTAAGTTCCTTAAGGAAACACTGTGAATTCAGCAGGCTCGGATTAAATTCTGTTTCTCTACATTTTTGTTTCTATGCTATTTCTCCTTCTCCAGAATTATCTTATAAATACAGTATATTAACAATGGACTGCCAATGCTATTCTATGGTGACTGCCAATACATCGACAAGCCGAACAACACCGACATTGGCACCGGCACCGCAAAAAAGCCCAAAATTTTTTCGGGATTTATTTCAAGCAGTGGCGGCAGAAGATGTTCTTGTACTTGACAACTTTAAGTCTACAGAAGTTCATTAAGGAAGATGTTCCTGTTCTGCCTGACGAAACTCCAGACAATGAACGCTTTCTCATGACTGAGGCATGGAAGCATTCTGACTTTTGTGCAAGAAATACATTCTTAGCGGACTGGAGGACGATCTGTATAACGTCTATAGTAATGTGGAGACGTCAGAAGAACTGTGGATTGTGCTTGAAAGAAATACAAAACTGAGGATGCCGGGTTGAAGAAATTTGTTGCCGCAAAACATTTTTGGACTATAAAATGGTAGATACCAAGTCTATTATTACCCAAGTCCTGGAATTGCAAGTAATTATTCACGATCTCCTTGCTGAAGGTATAAGTCGAATTAATACTTATGTTGAAAGTATTAATCATACTATTATTACTAATAGAATTTTCATTGAAGGTCTTGTCATGAATGAAGCATTCCAAGTTGCAGCGATGATTAAGAAGTTGCCTCCTTTGTGGAAGGACTTCAAAAATTACTTGAAACACAAACACAAGAAGATGTCTCTTGAAGATCTCATTGTTCGGTTGAGGATCAAAGAGAACAACGAAGCTGCTGAAAAGAAAGGTCGTGGAAACTCAACAATAATGGGAGCAAATATTATTGAGGAGGCTCCTCAAAATAATAAAAAGAAGAAGAAGGCTTCTAGACCAAAAAGCAACCCAAGTAAGAAGCGGTTCAAAGGAAATTGCTACAACTATGGGAAATCTAGACACAAATCTGCAGATTGTCATGCTCCAAGGAAAGACAAGAAGAAGGGTCAAACAAACATGGTTGAAAAGCACAAAGATATTGATGACTTGTGTGCTATGCTTTCTGAATGCAACCTGGTGGGAAATCCTAACGAGTGGTGGATTGTTTCTGGAGTCACTCGCCATGTTTATGCGGTTAGAGAAGCATAAGCTACATATGCTCTCGTTAGACCCGAAGAGACGCTTTCTATGGGAAATTCTACAACGGCCAAAATTGAAGGATGTGGCAAGATATTTCTGAAAATGACTTCTGGCGAGGTGGTGACTCTGAACGACGTCCTTCATGTTCCTGAGATTAGGAAGAACTTAGTCTCTACTGCACTTCTTGTTAAGAACGGGATTAAGTTCATTTTTATATCTGATAAGGTAGTAATAAGTAAGAATGAGATGTTTGTAGGAAAAGGTTACCTCACTGAGGGCCTTTTCAAACTGAATGTAATGGTCGTTGAGAATAATAAAATTTCAGCTTCTTCTTACTTACTTGAGTCAAATGATTTATGGCATATACGTTTGGGATATGTCAATTATAAAACCGTGCGAAAATTGATTAATTTGGAAGTATTGCCTAAGTTTGAATGCGACAAATCAAAATGTCAAATATATGTAAAATTTAAGTATGTTAAACATCCTTATAAGTCAGTTGAAAGGAATTCAAATCCTTTAGACTTAATCCACACAGATATTTGCAACATGAAGTCACCATCTCGCGGTGGAAAGAAGTATTTCATAACTTTTATTGATGACAATACTCAATATTGCTATATTTACTTATTTAATAGTAAAGATGAAGCAATAGATGCATTCAAGCAATACAAAAATGAAGTTGAAACGCAACTTAACAAGAAAATCAAAATGATAAGAAGTAATAGGGGTGGTGAATATGAATCTCCTTTTGAAGAAATATGTTTAGAATATGGAATTATTCATCAAACAACGGTCCCTTACACAATCCAATCCAATGGGATTGCGGAAAGAAAGAATCATTCATTAAAGGAGATAATGAACGCCTTGTTGATAAGTTCTGGTTTACCACAAAATTTGTGGGGGGAAGCCATTCTTACGGCTAACCGGATACTAAATCGAGTATCCCATAGCAAAACGCAATCCATTCCATATGAAAAATGGAGACGAAGAAAGCCCAACTTGAATTATCTTAAAGTGTGGGGGTGTTTGGCAAAAATGCATGTTCCTAAACCCAAAAGGGTAAGGATAGGACCAAAAACCGTCTATTGTGTTTTCGTAAGATATGCGACCAATGGTAAAGCATATCGATTTTTGATTCATAAATTAGAAAATCACGGCATTCATAATAATACAGTTATAGAATCAGATAATGCTGAGTTCTTTGAAAATATATATCCGTATAAAAAAGAATGTGAGTCGATTGGTGAATGATCTAAACGACCTCGGGAAGAAATAAAAGAAAGTACGTCTAATCAGGAGGATCCAATACGTAGTAAATGTCAAAGAACATCTACTTCACTTGGACCAGATTTTGTGACTTTCTTATTGGAAAATGAGCCTCGAACATTTAAAGAAGATATGTCTTCTTCGGAATCATTATTTTGGAAAGAGATAGTCAATAGCAAAATAGAATCCATATTGAACAACCATACATGGGAATTGGTTGATCTTCCTCCTGACAATACACCGTTGGGTTCTAAATGGACTTTTAAGAGGAAAACGAAAGATGATGGCACTATTGATAAATATAAAGCAAGACTTGTGGTCAAAGGGTATAGACAACGAGAAGGTCTTGACTATATTGATACATACTCTCTAGTTACAAAAATTACGTCCATACGAACGTTAGTATTATTAGCTGCAGTTTATGATCTTGAAATTCATCAAATGGACGTTAAGACGGCCTGTTTTAAATGGATATTTGGAGGAAGAAATATACATGGAACAACCTGAAGGGTTTGTGGTTCCAGGTAAAGTAAAGAAGGTATGTAGACTTGTTAAGTCCTTTTACGGAATAAAAATGGTACTTGGAAAATTCAAGTACTTAGATTTTAAAGTTGCAAAGACTCCAATTGACGTGAATCTTGCACTAGCAAAGAACAAAGTCCAAAGCATATCAGAACTGGATTATGCTCATGTGTTGGGATGTTTAATATATATCATGTATTGTAGACGACCAAATATAGCTTATGCAATAAGTAAATTGAGTCGATACACAAGTAATCTAGGTGAATCTAATTGGATGGTGATGAAACGAGTTTTAGGATATTTAGAACATGCCCAGGACTTTACTTTGCACTACAGTAAGTATCCTGCGGTGATTGAGGGATATTGTGATGCAAATTCTATCACCGGTTCAACTTATTATAAATTCACAAGTGGATATGCATTCACTATTGGTGGAGGAGCGGTATCTTGGAAGTCGTCCAAACAAACTTGTATTGCCCGCTCTACAATGGAGGCTGAGTTTATAGCCTTAGATAAAGCCGGTGAAGAAGCTGAATGGCTCCGAAATTTTTTGGAAGATATTCCATTTTGGCCCAAACCGCTGGCCCCAGTATGTATACATTGCGATAGTCAAGTGGCCATTAGAAGGGCTGGGAGCATTATGTATAACGGTAAATCTCGTCATATACGACGAAGACATAAAACCTAATTACTCTCTAGATAAATTATCACAATTGATTACGTAAAGTCAAGCGATAATGTGTCGGGTCCACTTACGAAAGGCCTAACTAGAGAGGTAGTTGAGAAATCATCGAGGGGAATCGGACTATGGTTGATGACAAGTCATTGTGGCGGTAACTCTACCTAGAAGACTGGAGATCTCAAGATCTAGGTTCAAGGAGATCAAAAAAAAGTCACTAATGACGGTTCAACATTGTCAACTAAAATGTTGTTTCATTCTCGCGATGAGACAATGTTCAGTACCAAGAATAAACCATTAAGGCTTTTTAATGGTTTTAATATTTGATACGGGGTACATCAAATAGTGTATCTACGGGATGACAGGTTTAGGAATCACCTATGTAAGTGTGAAGTGTTAGCCACTTCAAGAAGAATTTTGTAAGGCCAGTTCTCTACGCACTTATGAAATCAGGCGGTGGTCATGGCTGAAACGAACACAACAATGAGAACTTAAGACGGTTAAGGGTTGATTGTGCGACTTATGATTGTCTAGGTATACACCAAAGTTCGACGGTTCAAAGATATTAAATCTACCGATTGACCGAGTATATCCGACATATGTTCACTACGGAAAGCTCAAAGGGAAACCTACTTATCCAGATGCGATTAATCCTTGATTGCGAATCACATAGTTTTTCTTGCATAATTTCGTGATAAAGCCATTCCCCATTCATGTGGGGAATTGTTGGGTTTATGCTTGGTTAGGTTAAAATAAAGAGTGAATGAGAAATGGAGGGGAAAATGAAAATTTGATTTTCCCTCCTTGACAAAGGGGCATTGTCCCATATTGGAGGAGGAAAAGACTTTTGATGGGTATATATACAATTGCTCTTCTTCTAGCTCTAAAGAGTTAAGAAGAAGGTAAACCTCGCGCTGTCATCGTCGTCGCTCGCTCGGCTCGGCTTCGGCTTCGGATTGGTCAAATGATCGATTTATTGATTAATTTTTTGGACCAAATTTATTTGTTAATATTAAGATTAACGTAATATTATTTTAATCCAAATTAGTCGTTTTTGTACGGTAAACAAAATTTTCCTCCGCGTTTTGATTTCCCATTTTGTTTTGCGTAAATAGCCATTTACGTAATGGCCGTTTTCCTCAGATTTTCCTTACGAAAATTCTGAAATCTCCTTGTTTCTTCTTCATTGTTTTAACTCCAAAGAAAGCAACAGTAAGTGTGATTTGCTACCGATCATTGTGTTCGCTGAAACACTGGGGTTTGAAGTACCGTTACACCAATGTGTAATCCTTTATCCTGGGAGAAAATAATGCACAACCTCGGGTACTAGGAGGGGATTAAGTTCCTTAAGGAAATACTGTGAATTCAGTGGGCCCGAATTAAATTATGTTTCTCCTACATTTCTGTTTATACGATATTTCTCCTTCTCCGGAATTATTTTACAAATACAGTATACTAACAAAAGTTTGAGTAAAAACGGGTTGGATTAAGATGACTTGAGAAGTGGGTCAAAGTCCACGACTCCAAGCTTGGTTAACAATTTTCTATTTGTTCTTTTTTTTTTTTTCAAAGTATACAATTGCGTGGTTAAGGCATAATTTATAGTAAAGTAATATTTTATCTTACAATTTATGTATTCGTTGTTTTTTCTTTCTTTAATTAGTTTAACTTTTTTGACAGAAATCCTTCGTAGGTTGATTTAATTTGGGTTATTAATCTAGTCCAGTAGAACTAGCACTTTGGGTAGGTTGATTTAGGTTATATCCATTTTAATTCTTCAACGAATTTATTAAATGAAATAAAATGATGAGTTAAAATGTGTGTACCCCTATTAGTAGGTAAGCTTCACTAGTCTCGGAGGATTGATTGGAAAAACCTCGCTTATTCGTAAATAAATATATGAGCTGCCTTTGACCTTTTAGCAAAAAGTCATTTGACACAAGTGATGCTTAAATGGGAAAACAAGAATACTAATAACGGCTTCTAAAGACAAGTTAAAAATTCTAATTTATGTTATGTAAGTGCATTCCAACCTATTTACCCAGCTCTCCGTGATACATGGCGTCTTCATCGCATGTAAGTACCTTTTTTTCTTTTCTCTTTTTGGCATTGGGTGAGGTACTGAGGTTGGTAGTCAAAATACTATTAAAGCCAATGTGACAGATATAAAGCTTCATTATTTGGGATTAATCTACAGACAAAGATAGACAAAAAGGTCACAAGCAAACGTGGAATGGTCAAAGTACTTTGAATTTCATCGTACATAAGGCTAAGAGGCTGAAATTGGTGTTCGTGGGAGCTGAAACTTTTATCCTCTTAGGCTTGATCCCACCAACAAGATTTAATGTTGTACAGAAGAAAGATCATCTTTTTTGTGCTAAGTACATCTATTCCTAACTGGCTTTTCAGCTTTTCCGTATATTAGTTTTTAGAACAATCAGAAAAGGTGGGTATTATTCTGCCAGCCTACAAAATCTACAAGGATTTTCTTTAATAAAATAAATAGATGGGATGATTTTATTCGACGAAGAATTATAAAGAAAAATGTACAAGGATCTTCGGATGTACTTAAAATCTTCTCTGTCATAAAATATAATTCCTGTTTTTCTATTTGCAGTCAGTATTGCAATGTTATAATCTATCTATCTATATCTATATCTATATCTATATCTATCTATCTATCTATTATTATAAAATACGAATACTTTATGCTAAATATTGAACGACTAAAATAACCTTGAAATATTGATCGACTTTTATAACCTTAATTATTTATATAATTTAAGAATATAATTGTAAATTACCCGAGGCTGGTTTTTATTTCCATTTAAACTACGCATATACCAACGCTACATAGCTTGACTTTGGTCAAATTCTTTTTCTTCGTTGCATATTTCTTCTTGCTATCCTACTTTTTGTTGGACAGTATATGGCCGATTTGGATGTTTGGAGTCTACTCCTCACCTCCAATGTTTGCATTGTCACGACCTAATTTTTATTATAGATCGTGATGGTGCCCAACACTGTTATTAGGCAAGCCAACTCTAATCAATTAGTGAGTTCTCATTTATTTTACCAACCAGTCCCGTCATTTACTAAATCTTAAATTTAAAACAGCCGATAGTTAACAAATTCATAGTAATAGAGATACAACCCAAAATAATAGTCTACAAAGTGTGTACCAGGAACTAGTGTCACAAGTACTAGGGCAACTAGTAGATGTACAAAAAAATGCTACTATCCTATTGCCTGAAACAGAATAGACAGTACATAACAACAACAAAAGAAGAGAATTCCGGTATGCTGCTGAACGGCTCAGAAGGGGCAGCTCACCCTGAGATCTCGATCAGGAATCAGGAACGCGCGCCGGACGGGTAGCTAGATGCACCTGCCTCAAATCCTGTACACTTAAGTACAGAAGCGTAGTATGAGTACATAAACAACATGTACCCAGCAAATATCCAGTCTAACCTCGAAGAAGTAGTGACGAGGGGTCGACTTGACACTTACTAAGGTCAATATTAATAATATTTAGGTGTTAACGCTAATCATAAAAAGCATGAATATGATGACAGTCCCAAAACAAGGAGAAATATGATATTACTTCTTAACAGTATATTAATTTCAGTCATGTCATGTAATAAGTACATTTCAAAGCATTTAAGCAGAGTATATCACGGAAAAGTTCCACATAAATATCATGCGCACATTATGCCATGGTCGTACGTCCCGGTCCAACATAATAATAACTGTGCACTGCCAGAGGGTCGAATGAAGCGAACCATAGATGCATCTATTTCTACCGAGTCGATCGTCCCGATCAACAAAGAGCAATTATTATCAAGTAAGCACACATTGCTCATTTATAGTCAAATAAATTCATACAAGTTCTCAACTAAGTGCGTACATCCGTTTATATTTATATACAATTTCTAGCATGTCCTAAGTGATCCCAGTAGCAAACAAGAATGTAAGCATTTGCAAGTATGGCATGATACGGGTCCTAAACTACCCGGACAATTAGCATAATAGTAGCTACGCACGTACTCTCGTCACCACGTACCTACGTAGCCCCCACAGATAGTCACATACATTTATTTAATTCACCTAGAGGTTATTTTCCTCTTACGAGGTTAGAAAGGAGACTCACCTTGCTCCAAAGCTTACTTCCAATTTCAAGAACGTGCTCAAACCCTCAATTCGAAGCCGAACGATCCAAAACTATTCAAACGGGGTAAGAACTAGTCAATACAAGCTCAAGAGTCATATTCTAACTTTTAAAGTAATTTTCCAACCCTAAATACAAGTTTCCTAAATTTCATCCCCGGGGCCACGTGCCCGTATTCCGGAAATTCTCGAGGGAAGTTGTTACCCATAATCTAAGGATCAAGAATATATGATTTTTACTTCATTCCATAACGAATTTCGTGGTTAAATCTTATTTTTATCAAAAACCCTAGGTTTTACTCTAAACCCACAATTTTCACTAATTTACATGGTGTAATCTACCCTTAAACTATGTATTAAACTCACATAATGTAGAAATAACTTGCCGCTCAATGCTAGGCAAAAATCCCTTCTTTGGAAGCTCCCAAATCGCCCAAGAAATGAATGAAATGTGTCAAAAATGACACATTTCCCGTATTAAATGAAGGCACTGCCTTCAGCGATTTTCGCACCTGCGGATAGGGGACCGCATTCGCGGTCTCACTTCTGCGAGGGAGGGTCCGTATCTGCGAAATTTGGCCGGGTGGCTGGGGCCGCATCTGCGGTCTTGGGGCCTTCCGCTTCTGCGGAAGAGGAGCCGCATTTGCGGTTCCTGGGCTCCTCCCCTTGGGCCGCACTTGCGAGGGATTGGCGGCTCCTGCGGTCTCGCACCTGCGGCGGGCCAACCGTAGGTGCAGCTATGACAGATGCCTGGAGCTTCAGCTCCTTCCAAAATTTTCTAACTTACTCGAGCCTCGTCTAATTGACGCTCGGGGACCCCCGAGGCCCCGCTCGAACATACCGATAAGTTTGAAATCATAAAACGGATTCGCTCGAACCCTCAGAACACCCGAAACAACGCTTAATCTAAGAATCACCCCCTAAAACCAATTGAATCAAACTTATGAACTTCAAGTTCTTCAATCTTCCTCCAATGTAACGAAACACACTTATACTACTCGGATTGACACCAAATTTTGCGTGCAAGTCTTAAATGACAATACGGAACTATTCCCGGTCTCGAAATTCCGTTCGGACCTCGATAACACAAAAACCGGCTCCAAACCAAATATTTAAGAACTTCAAAATCCTTAAGGAATCAACTTTCACTATTAGGCGCCAAAACGCTCCCGGGTCATCCAAAACCCGATCCGGACATGCGCGCAAGTCCGAAATCATCATTCGAACTTGTTGGAACCTTCAAATCCGGATTCTGAGATCGTTTACTCAAAACGTTGACTGAAGTCAAACTTGGCCTTTTAAGCCAACTTTGAGGAACCAAGTGTTCCGATTTCAACCCAAACTCTTCCAAATCCCGAACCAACCATCTCCGCAAGTCATAATTCAGTAAAAGCAAGAACGGGAAGTCTTATTTAGGGGAAAGGGGTTCTAGAAAGCAAAACTACCAGTCGGGTCGTTACATTCTCCACCTCTTAAACAAATATTCATCTTCGAAAGGGTTTAGATTCATACCTGAAGTGCTAAATGAGCGTGGATATCTGCTCCGCATGTCCTCCTCGGACTCCCAGGTCGCCTCCTCGACTGGTTGGCCCCTCCACTGGACCTTTACCGCAGAAATCCTCTTGGATCTCAACTGGCGATCCTGTCTATCAACAATGGCAACTAGCTCCTCCTCGTAACCCAAGCTCTCATCTAGCTGAATAGTACTGATGTATAACACATGAGACAAGTAGGCATGATACCTCTGAAGCATAGATACATGAAAAACTGGATGAACTCCCGATAAGCTGGGGGGGGGGGGGGTAAAAGCAAGCTCATAGGCAACCTCCCTAACTCGTCTAAACTCCTCAAATGGGCCTATAAACCTGGGGCTCAACTTGCCATTCTTTTCGAATCTCATAATACCCTTCATCGGCGAGACTTTCAAGAGAACCTTCTCGCCGACCATGAATGATACATCCTGCGCCTTCTGATCTGCATAACTAATCTGTCTGGATTGAGCCGTGCGAAGTCTTTCCTGAATCAACTTTACCTTCTCCAAGGAATCTTTCACCAAATCTGTACCATACAACTTAGCCTCACCAGGCTCAAACCACCCGATAGGAGAACGACATCGCCAACCATATAAAGCCTCAAATGGAGCCATCTCAATACTGGACTGATAACTGTTCTTGTAAGCAAATTCGGCCAAGGGCAAGAACTGATCCCACTGCCCTCCAAAGTCAATCACACACGCTCTAAGCATGTCCACCAGAATCTAAATTATCCGCTCCGACTGCCCGTCGTCTGCGGGTGAAATGCTGTGCTGAGCTCTACGCGGGTCCCCAACTCACTCTGTGCGGCTCTCCAGAAATAGGAAGTGAACTGAGGGCCTCTATCTGATATGATGGGAACAGGCACACCGTGCAACCGAACTATCTTCCGAATGTAGATCTGAGCCAACCTCTCTGAAGTATAAGTAGTCATCATCGGAATGAAGTGTGCCGACTTGGTGAACCTGTCGACAATGATCCAAACTGCATCAAACTTCCGCAATGTCCGCGGCAACCCAATTACAAAGTCCATAGTAATGCGCTCCCACGTCCACTTGGGTATAGGCATCTACTGAAGTAGGCCACCTGGCCTCTGGTGCTCATACTTAACCTGCTGGCAATTCAAACACCTAGCCACCTACTCAACTATGTCTTTCTTCATCCGCCGCCACCAATAATGCTGCCTCAGGTCACGATACATCTTCGTAGCACCTGGATGAATGGAATACCGTGAACTATGTGCCTCCTCTAGAATCCTCTCCCTCAAGCCATCGACATTAGGAACACATAGGCGACCCTGGAGTCGTAGAACACCATCCTCACCAATAGAAACCTCCTTGGCACTACCCTGTAGCACCGTCTCTCTGAGAACTACCAATTGCGGATCATCAAACTGCCGAGCCTTGATTTGCCCCAATAATAAAGACTGAGCAACAACACACGCAACGACTCGGCTTTGCTCTAAAATATCCAACCTCACAAGTCTGTTAGCCAAGGACTGGACGTCCAAAGCTAGTGGCCTCTCCTCCTCTGAGATGTATGCCAAGCTGCCTAAACTCTCGGCCTTCCTGCTTAAGGCATCTGCGACCACATTTGCCTTGCCCGGATGATAAAGAATGGTGATATAATAGTCCTTCTGTAACTCAAGCCATCTATGCTGCCTCAAATTGAGATCCCTCTGCTTGAAAAAATGCTGTAAGCTGCGATGATCAGTATAAATCTCACATGACACCCCATACAAATAATGCCTCCATATCATAAGAGCATGGACAATCACTGTTAACTCTAGGTCGTGCACAGGGTAATTCTTCTCATGAATCTGTAGCTGACGTGAAGCATATGCAATAACACGCCCTTCCTGCATCAATACACATCCCAAGCCAATGCGTGAAGCGTCCCAATATACCGTATACATCGCTGAACCAAAAGACAACACTAGAACCGGTGCTGTAGTCAAGGTTGTCTTGAGCTTCCGAAAGCTCGCCACACAATCCTCGGACCAACGGAAAGGAGCACCCTTCCGGGTCAATCTAGTCAATGGTGATGCAATGGATGAAAAGCCCTGCACAAATCGGCGGTAATAACCTGCTAACCCCAGGAAACTCCTGATCTCAGTCACTGAAGTAGGACGCAGCCAACTCTGAACCGCCTCAATCTTCTTGGGATCCACCTTAATGCCCTCTCTTGATATAATATGCCCCAAGAATGCTACTGACTCTAGCCAAAACTCACACTTGGAGAACTTAACATATAGCTTCTGCTCTCGCAAGGTCTGAAGCACTACTCTCAAATGCTGCTCGTGCTCCCCCAAGCTACGTGAGTATATCAAGATGTCATCAATGAAGACAATAACAAAAGAATCAATATAAGGCCTGAACACCTTGTTCATCAAGTCCATAAACGCCGTTTGGGCATTAGTCAAGCCAAAGGACATCACTAGAAACTCATAATGGCCATATCTAGTACGGAAAGCAGTCTTCGGGACATCTGAGTCCCGAATCTTCAGCTAATGATACCCTGATCTTAAGTCGATCTTAGAGAACACCCTAGCACCCTACAACTGGTCGAACAAATCATCAATGCGTGGCAACGGGTACTTGTTTTAGATGGTACCCTTGTTCAACTGGCGGTAATCAATGCACATCCGCATAGTCCCATCCTTCTTCTTCACAAACAACACCGGTCCACCCCAAGGTGACACACTCGGTCTCACAAACCCCTTTGCTAACAACTCCTCCAGCTGCTCCTTCAACTCCTTCAACTCTTTCGAAGCCATATGGTACAGTGGGATAGATATAAGCTGGGTGCCTGGAGCCAAATCAATACAGAGATCAATATCACAGTCCGGTGGCATGCTAGGAAGGTCAGAAGAAAACACATTGGCGAACTCCCGGACTACCGGAACTGAATCAATTGTCGTAGACTCTGCGGTGGTGTCCCGAACATAAGCTAGATAAGCCAAACAACCCTTCTCGACCATATGTCGAGCCTTCAGAAAAGAGATAACCTGACTAGATGTACTAATTGAGGAACCCTTCCATTCCAACCTTGGCAATTCTGGCATTGCTAAAGGAAAAGTCTTGGCATGGCAATCTAGGACAGCGTGGTATGGGGATAACCAATCCATGCCCAAGATGACCTCAAAGTTGGTCATATCAAGCAACAGGAGGTCCGCTCTAGTCTGAAAACCACAGAATGTGACCATACAGGACCGGTAGATCCGATCCACAACTACAGAATCGCCCACAGGAGTGGACACATGAATAGGAGTACCCAAGGACTCACGAGGAATATCTAGAAAATGAGCAAACAGAGATGATACATATGAATAGGTAGACCCTGGATCAAATAGCACTGAAGCATCCCTACCGCAGAGGGAAATGATACCTGTGATAACGGCATCTGAGGCTAATGCATCTGGTCTGGCTGGAAAAGCATAGAATCTGGCCAGAGCGCCGGCTAGCTGGCCTCCACCTGATTGAGCAGTAGTTGGCTAACCTCTCCCTGCCTGGCCTCCCCTTCTAGGACGGCCCCTACCAGTCTGTCCTTCGCCTCTAGGCGGCTGGGTAGCCGGTGCTGTAATCATAGGCTGCTGACCCTGCTGCACTGCCTTGCCCTGAAGTTTGGGGCAGTATCTCCTCATGTGACTAAGGTCTCCGCACTCAAAAAAACCCCTCGATGCGGTGACCTGCTGCCCTGATGTATGACCCTGATGGCCTGTAGACCCACTAGAAGTAGACTGAATAGCCGGTGGGCGGTATGAACTCTCCGGTATAGCACTGAAGTAGGAACTAGAAGGACCCTGGGTAGCTGGCGGGCGGTAAGAACTCTCTTGATGGCACTGAAATAGGGGCACGCTGGAGTACCTCGAAGAGGTGGTGGTGCTGAATATGGGGGCCTGCTACGCTGACCCCTCCCAAACTGACTTCTGCCCCTAGCCGGGGCACCTCTAAACTCTCCAGAGAATCGAGCCCTCTTGTCCTGCTGCATCTGCTCTCTACCTCTCAGACGGTAGCCCTCAATCCTCCGAGCAATCTCCAATACTAGTCGATAAGAAGTCCCCATCTCCGCCTCTCGGGCCATGTTGGCCCTAATACCAGAATGCAACCCTGCAACAAACCTTTGCACCCTGTCTGCGTCAGTAGGAAGTATCATCAGTGCATGGCGGGACTCGCCTCATAGTCGGTCACCGACATCTGACCCTGCTCAAGCTGCTCATACTGATACCGCAGCTCTTCCCTCTCAGAGGGTGGAATATACATATCCAGGAAAAGCTGTGAGAACTGGCTCCAAGTAATGTAAGGAGAACCCGCTGTCCTGCCAAGAACATAAGACTGCCACCATCTACGGGCCCTGCCCTCCAACTAGAACATAGTGAAGTCAACCCCATGAGACTCCAATATCCTCATGTTGTGCAGTCTGTCCCTGCACCTATCAATGAAATCCTGGGCACCTTCATGACGCTCACCTCTGAAGATAGGAGGGTGTAGCCTAGTCCATCGGTCCAATAACTTCTACGGATCACCGTCCGCAGCCAGTCTGGGCTCGCGTACCACTGCGCCAACTGGTTGAGCCCCATCCGCAGGTAGTGCACCCGGGGTCTGATACACTGCAGCTGCATGACCAAGAGCCTGAGCAGTACGGGTTTGTGCTCCCCCTCCCGCCTGAGATGTGGTTGGGTCGGTTGGAAATAAACCTACCTGAGTCATGGTATCCATGAACCGCAACATACGACCCATGACCTCTTGAAAACCCGATGCTGTCATAAAGTACGTCGGGGTAGGCTCGGCTGCAGGCACCTCGCCCTGCTCCTTAATGGTAGGATCCCCCGCAGGATCCGCCGGTGGTGCAACTGGGGCAGCTCTGGGACGCCCTCATCCTTTACCTCGGGCCGGTGCCCTCCCCCAGCCTCTGCCTTGGCCTCTAGCAACGGGGGGAGCAGCTCCTCCCGAGTCTGGAACATCTGTCGTGCGTGTCCTCACCATCTGTGAGAGAATAGAAGAAGGAAATCTAAATAAGAAGTTTAAAATGCCGGTCAACATATACAATAAAACACTTTTGAACTGAACCTAAATGCTCCCAAAACTCGGAAACCCACAAGTCACAAGCTACTAAGATGTTCTAACTGTCCTATACGTCATCTCTACAGAAAAAAAGAAAGAGAAATGAACATAAGGGGATACAGGGGGACTCCGAGGATCTGTGGGTGCGGTGTTGATACCCAATTTTTCCCTAAGTATTTTTATGTACTCAAAATATCCTCAAAATAGCATATATAAGCATTCCCAAGAGTTTTGGTATTTTTCCTTATTTTAAATCAATTTATTGTCTATTTTAACAGTACAAAATCCAATAATTATTCCCAAAATTATCATTTTTGTGAATAACTTATTTTATTCTCATATTTACACCAAATATAATTAAGGTAATTTTTTGTATATTTTTACAAATTTGTTTGGTATTTTTAAAGCTAATTGCATATAAAGGCAATTATAGCCTATTTTACGATTAATAGTGTTTTATAATTGTAAAATTAGTTATAATATTTTTAAATTAATAAATATGTATTATTAATCGGTTCAGCATCTTCAATTTTCTTTTAAAATCATTTTCACTATTTTTATAAAATAACAGGGGAAAACTGGCTATTTAAATTTTGGCCACATTTCATTTCAATTATAGCCTCAATTTCATTTTAATCTTAAACCCAATTGGCCCCAATCCTAATGCCCAATTGGCCCAGCCCAATTTCAATTTAACCCAACCCCTGACCCATTAAACTAAACCCGCCTGGGATCCCTTTAAATCCAGGTCGTTGATCCTTTTGATCAACGGCCACAAATAACCCTTTCCTTTTTAATTCCAAACGACCTAACCCTAACCCTTATTTCTCTCAGAAAGCCGCCCCCAAACTCTCTCCTCCTCTCAAACGCTCCCTAGCACTCGAAACCCTAATCGCCTCCGCGTCTTCTCCGAGCAATCTCTTCGGAGTCCATGGCTTCTCCAACCATGGACATCCTGTGCTTACCTTTCTTTCCCCCAAACCGTGGTTGTTCGAGATTTCGAGGCCTGACCTCGATAAAGTCCGTTCAGATCCGTTGTAGATCTGTGGTTCTGCGGCTTCTCCGGCCATGTCCCGGTGTGTTCGAGCTTTAAGAGCCTAGCTATGGCTCAGATCTGTTCGAGACCAGACCCTTTCCACGCCTTCTCATTTCTAGGGTTTCTCAGAAACCCTAAACTATTCGAGGTTCTTTCTTTGTTTATTTGCCTAGATCTGTGTTGAACCTATGCTATATTTGACGTTTTGAGTGTTTTCCCCAAATTTCCTTTTCAAAATCGTTGGTTTTTCAAAATTAGGGTTTCTGAAAGTCTTTCGATTCTTGTTGTTCTTTTCTTTTAGATGTTTGTCTGTATTATGCTCGTATGTTTTCCTCCTCTATTACGCATGTATTGTCTTTCTACTTTTATATGTATGCTCACATGATTAGTCTGTTTTTCTCACTCTTCTACAATGCATATTTACTACCGAGTTTCTTGATGTTTTGCTTTCCTGAACTATGTTCGTGTTCTTGTTAAGCATGTTTTCTTAAATGCCAAAGTTTTTCTGAGCATGTTCTTCATGCCTTAAAGTGGTTTCCTTTCTTTGATTGTTTCAAGCCCGCCATTGTATTTGCCTGATTCTCATGAGACTCCTTGAGTCTGTTCACTTGCCTTCTCGTTTCTGTGTTTGATTCTATGGGGAAACCCTAGAATTTGGGGGTTTTTCTTGGTAAATTGAATTAGGGTTCCACTTTGGGGACCCTGTACCTTCAGACTCACTATGAGTCTCTGGTTTAACTCGTATTCTTTTGTTTATGATTCTAAACACTTCAATGTTAAACTCTTCTGTGTGAATTGTTTGCTTTATATGCAAGAAGCTCCTCTTCCAAGGTTTTTAGTGATTGCTTGATTGATTTTGGATCCCTTTGATAGGGTCTTGATTGATTGCCATTGATTTTCTTTGGTTAAGCCCTCTTTACCTATTTCTGGTTTGGTTCATTCGATTTAAACTTAGTACTTTGATTTTGTTAATTGTTTGATTGATTCCCTTTCTTTTCTCTTTACAAATCAAGTACTATTGAAACCTTTCCTTAAATATACCTCGTGTATTTTCCCTTCTTATGCTACTGTGAAGGATTTTATTCAAATTTCCTTTCCTTGTTTACACTTTTCCGTTTGAAATTAAATCCCTTGACTAAAGGGAGAATATTTGAGACTGATTTTTTTTAAAAGGGTTTTCTTACCTTTCTTGTTTGCTTCTCTACACTATAAAAGAGGCTACCCTTCTACACTTTTACACACGAACACAGAATACCATCTGAGTTCACAATTCCCTTTCACTCTCTCTTTCTGATACTCACACTGCTGTGGACTTTGCTCGCTTTCTTCTGCATTCTTTACTTCTATACCGGTATGTTTCAATTAGTTTATACGCCCCAAGAACAATGTGTTTAATTCTGTCCACATGTTTTCTAGCATATTATAACGTGTTTCCCCTTCTCTTACAGTCCAGCATTTAAATAATCTGTGCAGTTGTTTGTTTGTTGTGAATATGATGCTTTATGAATTCCCTTACCCCTTTTACCCCTTTGTATGTGAGTTTATTGTTCAAGGCATAGCAGCACCCCAATATTGCTGTCTATGATCCTGAACTGGGTTCATTAAACCCCTTAACTCAATCAATTTCCACCTCCCATTCTCCCCACTATGTGCTTGAGCCTTGACTTAGGTCTGATAGTGTCCTAATCACTATCCAGACCTTAGTCTGACCATCAAAAGGTCTGCTCCTAACTTGTTCATCTAGCAAGTGGTCAGGGATGTGCCAGCCTACCTTATGGTTAGGTATGACCACCACTTGTCATGGCCCCTTAATTCCCTTTCACTTTGCACTTACTCCTAGCTATAAGTTCTGCCCCTCTCTTGCAAACCTTGCTTTGGGGCCCCTGAGCTCCCTCTGAACTTGGATGCCTGAGGGCTGGCGACTCCACACTGCACCATCCTGTTCATAATGGCATCCTGGGTGCAAGCAATGCCCGGAATCCTTGAGGTTCCTTGAAACTTTGAAACACCCTGGATAATGAGAAGGCTTTGGAGATCCGGACCCCGGAGTTGGTTAAAATACATATTATTGGACATTAAGATTGAATTAGGCCTCTTGGATCTAGCTGTTAGTTTTTGATGTATTTCTATTATTTCAGTTGATTCATTGGGTTGTAATAACTTGTATAGAACTCGAGGAATCTAGTAAAAGAGTGTGGGAGGGATTTTACTTTCTTGCATCAATAAAGGGTAGATATCATGACTTAAGGACTTTAATTTTTTCACTAGAAATACTGTACATAAGATGGTTCGATGTTTCTGATTCAAGTCACCTAGATACCATGCCTATAGGGTTTAACATTTAATTATGATATAAGTCATCTAGAAATCCTGCCTAAATGACCTTAACGTTCATGTAATCAGTGCATATAGAAATCATGCCCATAGGGAATGCATATGCATTAGGCAAACTGTAGGGTAATTAAATAATTACCTCTTCTTACCAGTTCTTAGTAGACTTTTTAAATTAGATATAGATATCATAGGATTCCGCATCAAGTTCGTCCGATTCTTCTTAAGCAATAACAATCTGTTAACTGGTCTCTAATGTCTTAATGTTTTCAGCCTCAATCTTTTGACAAAACTCTTTTGAATCAGTATACATTTGAGCTCTTCAAATCAGCACCTCTTCTGAAATGGTTTCTTTCTAAAATTCTGCCTAAACATTTTCCAACTAAGTTTTGGTCTTCCTGAAATTGTCTTTAAAACAGTTCTGCAGTTTACTCTTTCCTTAAGTATTTCTGACTCTGGAACTCCTTTTATGGTTTATACTCATGATTCTCTTAAAACTTATTTCTAAACTGACTGCAGTCTGTACTTTCCGGCATTAGACTACTTTTCTAGAACCAATACTTTCTAAATCACTCGCTTAAAATACCTTAAGTTCTGACAATTTGATCCAAGTTGCCTAATGTGGGCTTCCTGTCTAAACGTATGTATCGAACCAGTCCGCTCGCTGCTTAATTTTTAATTTTAAAGACTAAACCAGTATGTGTAAAGGCATGCTAAACTATATGTTATCTGATTTACGGGGTTTATGTGAGCCTTACCTGTTTGTCTGTTCATTCCCCCTACTTGTTACTTATTTTTTAATGTCGATTAGAATTTTTGTCCTTTAAACTCCATAAAGGCCCCCATTCCTTTCTCCCCCTTTTAGGATTAGAAGTCCTAATGCCCCGGGACTGATAGCTTGGGACGGGTAATAGTATGCGATAGGCAAAAGATACCATTCCGCGCTCCAATACCTTAACGGGGTGGGAAAGGGTAGACATGGAGATGATGATTACACGATAACACTACGCGTACAATTGAGTACCAGTGTTGTGCGAATGATCCATGTAATATATAAACCTAGGGACCCCCTCCCTCTTTATTAGTTTAACAATTTTCTGAATCTTAAAAAGCTGTTGCACTTTCGACTTCTGTTTTTCCACATAAATTTCAGATTGTTCGCACTAAGTACTTGACTTCTTCCTACTTGCACTTTTAACTAAAACTGCTCCTTCCCTAAAATTTAGCACTTTTTTTTAACCTTTTGTGCTCCTTATTTGTAATAATTTTCTCGTATTTGCAATGCTTGCTTGTTTACTTGTTTGTTGCATTCAAAGTCACAATTTTAGCATGGCCGGAACCACACTAGTGGATCTCGAGGGGTGCCTAACACCTTCCCCTCGAGATAATTTCTAGCCCTTACCCAAACTCTGGTTCTTCATCTCAAATTCTTCCTTAAAGTGTCCTAATGCACTATAATCATTAGGTGGCGACTCTTCAAACTCCAAAAACCCAATTCTCGCAAGGGAATAGAGTTGTCCTCCCGAATGTCGTGAACCGATTCCGCAAGGAAAAAGGGGGCGTCGACATGCGGCAGATGTAACTTGAAGTCTCCAACAAACAGCAGCGACTGTAACTAGTGATAAGGCTGGTAGGATGAACCTGGATCTACACACAAAAAACATGTGCAAGAAAGGGCATGAGTACACCACAGCGGTACCTAGTAAGTGCCAAGCCTAACCTCGGCCGAGTAGTGACGAGATCAGGTCAGGGCCCTACTTGTTTATACATATAATAAGTAACACAGTATGAAATATGGCAGTAAATATAAATGCTAACAGTCAATGAAAATGAAATCACAGGAAAATAATAACTTAGTACGTAGAGAAAGCAACAGGGAATCTCCCGGGATACCGTCCCGTAGTCCCAAACGTAAATGTACAGAGGATCTCCGGGGATACCATCCCATAGTCCAGATCGTAAATGTGTAGGGGGATCTCTCGAAATACCATTCCGTAGTCCTAAAGTAAATATCGAGTACGGGGGGATCTCCCGGGATACCGTCTCGTAGTACCAAACATAAACATGTAGGGGATCTCCCGGAATACCGTTCCATAGTCCCAAAGTAAATACACAACCCATTCAATATACACAACAGTATTAACAAGGAAAATCTAAAGTTCTAATCAAGTTCGTATCAAAGAAGACAGGTAATTCTTACTCTAAACATGCTATACAGAGTCCAGGTAGGCAGTTAAAGTAGATAAGACAGTTAAGGTATGTAAGCATGCTTTCCTAAGCTAAACAGGAGGGCTACATATAGTAGTATTGCTCAATTAAAGGAAAACATAGATAGTTACTTAATGAAAACGGGGGTTTTCAACAATTAGCACGTGTACGCACTCGTCACCTCACGTACACGGCATTCATATAACAACAGCACCAAATCCGTTAAGCATCCGAAACTCACCCGAGACCCCCGGGACCTCAACCAAACATACCAACCAATCCTAAAACATCATATGAACTTATTCGAGCCCTCAAATCACATCAAACAATGCTAAAACCACGAATCACCCTCCAATCCAAACATAATGAACTTGAAATCTCAAATTCTACAACCGATGCGGATACCAAACAAACCATGTCCGATTGACCCCAAATTTTACAGGCAAGTCATATTCAACACTAAGAACCTATTCTAGCTTCCGGAATGGGATTTCGACCTCAATATAAAAAATTCCACTATCAGCCTGAAACTCAAAAAATTCAACTTTCGCCATTTCAAGCCTAAATAAACTACGGGCCTCCAAAACATAATCCGGACACGCCTCTAAGCCCGAAATCACCCAACGGAGCTAACGGAATTGATGGAATTCCATTCCGGAGTCATCTTCACACTGCTCCGACTACGGTCCAAATTCTAAGACATAAACTCTCATTTAGGGACTAATTGTCCCAAAGCACTCCGAAACTCAAAATGAACCATCCCGACAAATCATAATAGCAGAAAAAGACATGGGGGAAGCAGTTAATAGGGGATCGAGGCATAAATTCTCAGAACGACCGGCCGGGTCATTACAGCTTCGGACAAGATCTGTGTCCAGGGAAGATCCATCCCTCAATATAATCAACCACGCTCACTAGGGGTGTGTACAGAATCCGGAGGGGCTCCTTCAGCCCAAGCACTATCACAAGCCAGATCCAGGCATAAATCAATATAACATGCTGCGGCGTGCAGCCCGATCCCATAACTGTCACCATAATCAGGCTCTCGGCCTCACTCGGTCATCAATCTCTCCAATCTCACCCACGGGCTCGTAATGTCATGAAGACTAACTCGGAAAAATGATATGATGTGCCAATGAATAATAACTGAGTCTGAGATATGATATAAATGCATGAATATGACTGAGTACGAAATATCAATGAAAACCAATGGGATGACAACAAGAAGTGACTACTATGGGTCCCAACAGTATCGGCATAAAGCCTAAACATAATATCAAGCATGATTAACAGCTCAATTACTTTATCACATGGTGAAAACACAGATATCAACAAGATAGGGCCACTATACAGTGCCATGGAAAACAACAGAGTCACAATTCACAGGGGGCACGCCCACACGCCCGTAACCTAGCATGTGCGTCACCTCAACAACAATCACATAACACGTAATTCGGGATCTCATTCCCTCAGCACTAAGTTTAGAAGAGTTACTTACCTCGAACAAGCAAATTCCAATACCGAGCAAGCCAAGCGATGGTCCAAAAATGCCATCTTGCGCGTTTCGACCTCCGAACGGCTCAAAACTAACCAAAAACAACTCAAATACATCAAACAATGCTAAAGTAACCAATCCCAATTGAAAAAGGTCAAATCTTTAATCAAAAGCCCACAATCGGCCAAAAATCCCAACCCGGCCCGCACCTCGAAACCCGACAAAACTCACAAAATCCGACAACCCATTCCATTATGAGTCAACCATACTAATATCACTCAAATCCGACTCCGAATCGATGTTTAAAACTTAAAAATTCACTTTATGAAACTTTAGGCAAAAACCCTCAAATTTTAATTTTAAATCATCAATCAAGTCCCAAAAACGAAGATGGATTCATGAAATATAACCAAAATCGAGTATAGAACACTTACCCCAATCCATATGGTGAAAATCGCCTCCGAAATTGCCCAAATCCGAGCTCCCCAACTAAAAATATGACCAAATGAACGAACCCTTGTTTTATATATATTTTCTGCCAGCTATTTTGCCTCGTTTCTCATGCCAAATGATCCCGAAACTTTCTTTTTATGCCTCAGTGGATTCCCTGTGAAATTTTAGTCAAGTTAGGCTTTTGAATCACTCAGTTTGAGCTTAAAATGAAGGAGATATATTGGTTTCAATATTTGCAAATAGTGCAGATTTTTAAATACGAATTCAGTGGCAATTTCGTAGTTAATCTGAAAGATTTGGCAACCCAATTCTTAGTAAAATGATCATAAATTCCTCATAAGATGTCCTAATTCAACAATTCTTTTTGCTATGAATCTGTAATTATAATACGGATCTAATGCTTCAATTAAACCAGAAATCGGAGATCATTTGCTTACTGTGGTACCATTTATGCTTGAAGAAAATACCTTGAAACATAATAAAAACGAGCGCAATGCAGCCCAAACCTATTCGAAACTCACATGAGCCCCTCAGGACCCCGTACTTACATACCAACAAGTACCATAACAGAACATAGACAAACGCGAGGCCTCAAATCATGCATAACAACATTGAAATGACGAAACGCGCCTCAAATCAAACTTAATGAACTTTCGAACTTTCGACTTCCAAAATCTCGCGCCAAAACATATCAAATCAACTCGGAATGATCTAAAATTTTGCACAAATTCCTAATACATCATAGGAACTACTAGTGCCCCAAAATTACCGAGCGAAATGCAAATGCTCAAAACGATCGATCGGGTTGTTGCATTCTCCCCCACTTAAATATACATTCGTCCTCGAACGTGCCAAGAGTTGTTCCTAAGCAGTCAAACCGCCGTGTAACCTTACCATGCACATACCCGGGGGTCATCCCATCACCCTATTCCAAATAGTCCCGACAACACAATATAACTGAAGATTATTACTTCAACCTTAGTCCGTAAACCACAGAATCCAATTTTCAACATCCAGAATTTACTACAAGACCCGAACTTCGCATCTACACACTGTATAAGCCTGAACAAGCTATATCAAGTCATAACCACAACCCAAGATGTAATCACCCAATATGCCACATGACTCGCATACTCGTAGTAAAATTTCTGATAACAGGAGCTGCTCAAAACAACCCAACACCGGCAATAAACCTCATGTCAAACAAAACCTCGTTCTAAAGCCTTTGTGTAGTGCTGATGATGAAAGAAACAAGCAGAAACTCAAAACCATTCATCAGATCAACCAGTTGTGGAACTCCCTCTCCTTCGATAGGAACTATAGAAAATTTCTAAGCCGATCAACAACAATATCCTTCCAAATATACCGCAATCAGATTCTGTAGCACACATTCTAGGTCTGATGACCTCATCTCATCTAACATAATCACTATTGTGACATGCCACATCCATACAATCTAAATCCACAACCCGTGCAATCCGTGCACCAGTAAGCAACAATCCCAATGTATTCAAATCATAGAAAATGACTCAAACGAGAGGATTGTCTCGCAATCTTAACAAGTACTACCACAACGAAATGTCGAAAATCCATCACACACCGTAGGACCATCACACGAATCTAACACAAAGGTTCATGCCTCAACATAACTCCGCTGCAATGCGTGACCCCATCCAAATACTGGTCCATGGCACGTACCTCAAGCCACCTTGCTCAAAATCAACAACTACGCAAAATTTGACATCAAGCACCCAAAGTGCATTACCATAACCACGGAGAAGAAAATGACACAACGCCACACAAAACCCGAAAGAGCATAACCAATACGCAATCAATCATGCAATACCCAAATACCCACCTCGCTCAAATTTCGGTATAAGGCCCCAATAGAACCGCACCATGTGTGCATATAACCAACAAATAACAACTCCTCGGAGAATAGAAGAGTAACTCACAGATCATATCAGAACACAAATGAGCTCAACAATAACCGAATGGCACATCCTTCAACCATAGAAGTATGGAGCCAACCAATCCGACCTGATGTAGAATACCCATCCTAATTGGGCCTACCAATGGATCCCAAATCAACTCTGGTCATCCACAAGTCGATAAATAACCCTCTGAAAGTCCACAATGGCCTAACCATAACGCATACAATCCTCTGACTAGCTTTGGCCACATTATCACAGTCCGCAACCACGAAATAATTTGCTCCTGAGAACTCCCAGTCTCCAAATCCATAGAACACATGAATCACCATATCGAATCCCCAAGTCCACCGCCCGTATGTCTAACACATCTCTAATACACGATTATCCCATGAGGAATACTTCTAAAATTCTTCTGTGCCACAAAGAAAATTTTGAATATCAACGGTCGATCAACTAGACGAGTACCAAAATACCAATGAAGTATCCATAAATCAAAACACATTTCCCCTTCTGAATTATATACTCTCATCAAGCCATACCAAATAGTAATGCCATTTACCTAGTCATCTGAAACCGTCCATGCTACCTAAGAAATTACCTCATTCCTTTCAAAACCAAATCGTGACCTTGCGCTTGCCAATTTCAATCCCACACAACACATCGCATATACCATGCCATTATATGAAAAATACGAGAACTTCATAATCCACTCCGAGTTACGAGCAACTACATACTCAATTAGCCAAGAACCATCCATTTGATCCCATCCAAGAGAAAATCACAATACGCAACTTGTCCCACACACCAGTAGAAAATGTACATCTCAAATGGTAGAAACCATCAAGAACTCTCCGAAACCCATTTGCACTTAACCAAACTGCCAGGACTGAATCCCTCTAACTCAACCAAGTTACGCAAGGCATCAAAACTCGAGGGTATCGCCACAAAACACCTATGGAAACTCACTACATCATAAGAACCAAAAGTGACAATCACATCTGTTACCATGCTGATCCAACCCGTTACTAAGCTGTCCTAATTCTCCGAGTTCCTTCCGAATTGCCTTCAAATTGATACTTTCCCTTGCTAGAACACTACTATTCGTAACCAAAAATTGCCCCACAAACTTTGGCATAGGACCACACCGCCCTAAGACTCATAAGCCGCTGAATTCCCTCTTAAGAACCCCAAAAGTATCAAAATTGAGATACCTACTTCGAAGAGACATTCTCCGGATCTAAAGTTGTTCCTCTTACCTTCCTGATACTGAAATGTAGAATCCATAAGGATATAGAAATGCTGCAAGTCTCGACATCATCCAATGTAAATCTCAGTTTCTAGCCATATGCAAATCCTGAAGATTCCCAATTGCTACATATAATTCTTGAACCTATTAGAACCATTCTCGAGAGTCATCTACTCTGCTCAAATCTCAATTAGACTGATCAAACGGACCAAACGACCTGTGCCCCATTAGCGCACCAACACCCAAGGAAGTAACCCCACCTTAATGCAACCAAATAAATTCCTGCTCCATGCACATTACATCCTTCACCTATAACAACTCAAATCATCCGTGATTTCCATATACCCATAGAGTGTAATACAACCCGTATCCAGAAATTCCCTTACTCGAGTCATCCTCGATCTCACCCTCTGCAGAACATAACTCATTCATAAGTATACCTCAAACCGAAACCAATATAACACATAACTGTGTAATTAACTTATCAATAGCGGACTCCCCTACTTGGCTCAAAGCCATAGATCAAAACACACCATAACTCACAATGCCCATACCTTATTACAACCGTAATACCGCAGTGAGATTCAACTAAATCCTCCATAAGCTCGTATAACACAAACCATCTAGCATCTCAAATCATATACAAATCTCTCATTCGCCCTTGTAACAATCAAGACAACTTTCATAAGCGATCCAAACTCAAAATTGCAGCACATATAATTCAGTGGTAAAAGAGAACTCTCTACAAAACCAAATAGGGATCACGCAACCTCAGGACACCCCGCAGGAGATAACCCACCTGCTTAGCCTCAAACTGACATCTTTCCATACCCTTCCACAGCACAATTACTATGAAATTACTTAATCTTCCTGATTCTGAACTCATCAACAAGACAGGAGAATCTAATTCGTTCTGCAATTAAACAACATGAAAGATTCCCCAACGCGCTCATAACTCGATTCTATACGTCACATCAAGGTAGAAATCAGGCACCCCATAGTCCTTTTCACATTGCAATCAAACTCTTCTCGTCAAATCCAACCCATATGAACACATCTCGCAGTCACATCATACTCATCACGTAGCCATCCAACCACAAATTCCACTAATAGGGACATTATCAGACATATAAATCCAAAAGCACGTGCTCGCACAATCAACACCTCTGTGCTCAAGCTACAGTCAAAACCCGACCTCAAGTCCTCCAGACTGGCCCATCATCAACACACAGAAATCACATCTCGCACCTCGTCCAAGGAATCACAAGCCGTCGATGCACAGCTGATACCGAACGCTCATGTGCGCATAAAAATGCGTGGAAGGAATTCAAAGAATTATGCTTCAAGCTGAATCAATGTTGCATGATAAGGAAAGAAAGATATAAAGTATATCCTAAATGCCCTGTAGCCTCTCGAAGATTGGTATGGACGTCATCATACCGATCCGCAAGACTCTACTAGACACTTGCTCATGACTTGTAGAACCTATGAACCTAGAGCTCTGATACCAAACTGTCACGACCCAAAATCCACTAGTCGTGACGGCACCTAACCCAACCCGCTAGGTAAGCCAACTATACTATCTAATTCCCGTAATATTTAATAAGGCAGTGTAAACAAGAGAATTATCTAAATCTTATACACTTTCCTAAGGAATGGTAGTACAAATCATGAGCTTCTAAGAATAGAATTTACAAAGCTGATATGAAGTAAATAGATCTTCTGTTTGAAAAGTACATATACAGAGTTTTATAAATCTATGACTGCCATGAACAAGAGGCAGCTACAACCGGAGTAGGTACATCTTCAAATCCAGCAACCATCGAACACAACAACAACAACAGACAACATCTGCACGCAGTGTGCAGAAATGTAGTATCAGTACAACCGACCCCATGTACTGGTAAGCAACAAACCTAACCTTAGGTTGAAAGTAGCGACGAGCTGGAACATAGGTTGGGTCCAACACCAAGAAGCAACAGCAGTTCATAACAACGTAGAGCATATAAATGAGAAGTAATTCAGAGATAAAATGCTCAACTTTTTCACAGTTTTCCGAAAATAGTTTCGCTTTTCAAGAATATCAGTAAAACTCAAATCCTTTACCGAAATCATAGTAAAATGTGAGATATTTGAAAAGTGTAATTTTTCTAAAAATCTTTACACAATAAATAAGATGTTTCATTTCTTTCCAGATAACAAGTGTGAAATACCTCTATATGCCACATATCAATGTGTGTAAAAGTCATGAATGATGTGATACCGCACAACGTGAGGAAAAATGTATCTCTATGCCTTTATGTCATGTGTGCATGCCAATGCCATGTATATCAGAGATGAATCATGTACTCACACTCTCAAAGTACTCAATCTCAGTGTCTCACACTTTCCACTCATCGTGCTAAACCACTTGGTACTGTATATGGCCCATTTGGCCAAGGAAAGATCAATCTAGGAATATATACATCACTGACCGTCAGTCACTCAGTACCGAGGAACGCCAATCCGGCCCCATAGAGAAGATTCATCTCCAAGTATATAAATGCTTCGAACAGGATCCATGTCCAGGAAGATCCATCCCTCAATATAGTCAACCACGCTCACTAGGGGTGTGCACAGACTCCGGAGGGGCTCCTTCAGTCCAAGCGCTATCATGAGCTAGATCCAAGCATAAATCAATATAACATGCTGCGATGTGCAGCCCGATCCCATAACTGTCACTCATAATCAGGCTCTCGGCCTCACTCGGTCATCCATCTCTACAGTCTCACCATGGGCTCACAATGTCATGAAGACTAACCCGAAACAATGATATGATGTGCGAATGAATAATAACTGAGACTGAGATATAACATAAATGCATGAATATGACTGAGTACGAAATATCAATGAAAACCAATAGGATGACAGCAAGAAATGACCACTAAGGGTCCCAACAGTATCGGCATAAAGCCTAAACATGATATCAAGCACGATTAACAGCTCAATTACTTTATCACATGGCGAAAACACAAATATCAACAAGATAGGGCCACTATATAGTACCATGGAAAACAACAGTGTCACAATTCACAGGGTGCACGCCCACACGCCCGTCACCTAGCATGTGCGTCACCTCAACAACAATCACATAACACGTAATTCGGGGTTTCATACCCTCAGCATTAAGTTTAGAAGAGTTACTTACCTCGAACAAGCCAAATCCAATAACGAGCAAGCCAAGCGATGGTCCAAAAATGCCATCTCGCGCGTTCCGACCTCTGAACGGCTTGAAACTAACCAAAAACCACTCAGATACATCAAACAACGCTAAAGTAACCAATCCTAATTGAAAAAGGTCGAATCTTTAATCAAATGCCCAAAATCGGCCAAAAAGCCCAACCCGGGCCCGTACCTCGGAACCCGACAAAACTCACAAAATCCGACAACCCATTCAATTATGAGTCAACCATACTAATTTCACTCAAATCCGACTCCGAATCAATGTTCAAAACTTAAAAATTTCACTTTATGAAACTTTAGACAAAAACCCTCAAATTTTACTTTGGAACCATCAATCAAATCCCAAAAGCGAAGATGGATTCATGAAATATAACCAACACCGAGTAGAGAGCACTTACCCCAATCCATATGGTGAAAATTGCCTCCGAAATTGCCCAAATCTGAGCTCCCAAATTCAAAATATGACCAAATGAACAAACCCTTGTTTTATATATATTTTTTGCCAGCTATTCTGCCTCGTTTCTCATTCCAAACGATCCCGAAACTTGATTTTTATGCCTCCAATGGATTTCTTGTAAAATTTTAGTCAAGTTAGGCTTTTGAATCACTCATTTTGACCTTATAATGAAGGACATATGTTGGTTTCAATATTTGCAAATAGTGCAGATTTTTAAATACGAATTCAGTGGCAATTTCGTAATTAACCTGAAAAATTTGGCAACCCAATTCTTAGTAAAATGACCATAAGTTCCTCATACGATGTCCAAATTAGATAATTCTTTTTGCTATGGCTCCGTTACGATACGGATCTAATGCTTCAATCAAACCAGAGATTGGAGATCATTTGCTTAATGTGGTACCGTTTATGCTTGAAGAAAATACGTCGAAACATAAGAAAAACGAATGCAACGCAGCCCAAACATATCTGAAACTCACCCGAGCCCCTCGGGACCCCTTACGAACGTACAACAAGTCCCATTACATGACACGGACAAATGCGAGGCCTCAAATCATGCATAACAACATTGAAACGACGAAACGCGCCTCAAATCAAACTTAATGAACTTTCGTACTTTCGACTTCCAAAAACTCGCGCTGAAACATATCAAATCAACTCGGAATAAACTCAAATTTTGCACACAAATCCTAATACATCATACGGAGCTACTCGTGCCCCCAAACTACCGAGCAAAATACAAATGCTCAAAACGACCGATCGGGTCGTTACAGAAAGCGTGTACACTCCGTTGAAGGCATGTGAAAAATCTTATTCATATGGGTTGTGTTTTGTATTTTTCCAAAATTATATTTTAACCTCCCCACCTTATGAGCGCTAAGATAACAAACAACCACGGATTTATCCTTCACCTTTTCTCGATCAAAATAAAAGTCAATTTTCATGTGTTTGGTGCATGTATGGAAGATAAAATTAGGCGTTATATAAGTAGCACTCTAGTTTGTTTACCCGTAAAAATTGTATAATTGAATTTGTAACATGATTTATAGACAAGCGAATCGATTTGATCCTAAAATGATGAATAAATTAAATAAAATACAAGACTTAGCATTGGAATCGAGATAAGGCAACAAATATCTTGGTTCCAAGGGCAGAGCTTCCGAAGGCAGTAATACAAATATGAATAGATAAGAAATAAAATATTATTCAGCTTTTTAATAATATATAGCACAAGTTTGTCAGAAAATTTGTGTCTCTTACAATGGCTGTTGAAGTCACTATTTATAGTTGTACATAGGGAACAAGGTTGTCACGACCCAACTCCATATCAGGCCATAAGGGCGTCCAGCACCGTTGCTAGATAAGCCAACCGTGAACAACTTAGCTATTTCCCATTTTTATTAAGCAATCCCAATATCTAACTTTACTTCAATTTAAAGCATTTGATTAATAACAGATTTTTAAGGCAAACAAAAACGGAAACAACTAGAAGAAATCATAACTACAGAAATACAATCCAAAAATCGAGTCTACTAATACGTGCCAAAATATAGTGTGACAAGTTTGTGGGCAACTAGCAGAATATACAAAAGATGTTTATCCTAGTGTCTGAAATAGAATAGACAAATTCGAGCAAAAGAGAAATTCCGGCATGCTGCTGAACAGCTCGATAGGGGGCAGCTCACCGTGAAGTCTCAGTCCAAGATCAAGTATGCGTGCCGGGCGGGTAACTAGATGCACCTGCCTCAGATCCTGTATAATTAAGTACAGAAGAGTAGTATGAGTACATAAACAATATGTACCCAGTAAGTATCCAGTCTAACCTTGAAGAAGTAGTGACGAGGGTCGACTTGACACTTACTAGGGGTAACAATAATATAATTAAAGTGTTATGCTAAGCATGGATATCATGAATAATACTGACAGTTTAATAGCAGGAAGTGAATTTTAAGCTTCTTCTTTACAATATAATTTCAATTCCAGTCATATCATTTAACAACTTACATTTCAAGGCATCTAAGTAGTATAAATCACAGTGAGTTCCGAATAATTAACATGCACAATTATACCGAGGTCGTACGGCCTGATCCAACATAATATTAAACTGTGCACTGTCGGAGGTCGACCGGCGCGAACCATGGATTCATCTATTTACTACCGAGGCGCTCGGCCCGATCCACAAATAATAATTTATTTTCAAGAAAGCACCCATTTCCCATTTACAATCAAGTATTTCATACAAATCCTCAAGTAGGTGAGTATAACCTTCTATAATTATTTTATCAATTTCCAGCATGACTTAAGTGATTATAATAGCAAGTAAGACGGAAGCATTTCCAAATATAGCATGCATACGGTCCTAAACTACCCGGAACAATAACATAATAGTAGCTTTTATGTGACACGTAGCCCCCACAGATAGGTACAAACATTTATTTAATTCACCTATGGGGTTAATTCCCTCTTACAAGGTTAGAAAGGAGACTTACCTTGTCTCAAAGCCTACTTCCCAATTCAACAATGCGCTCAAACCTCCGAATTTGACGCCAAACGACTCGAAACTAGTCAGACATTACATAAACTAATCAATCTATGCTCAAAAGTTCTTAATTCCACCATTTAAGTGATTACCCAACCTAAATTGCAAGATTCCTAAAATACACCCCCGGGCCCACATGCTCGGATTCCGAAAATTTTTAAAGGAAGTGGTTATCCATAACCTTAGGAACATAAATATAAGATTTCTACTAAATTCCATAACAAATTTCGTGGTTAAATCTCCTTTTTATCAAAACCCTAGGTTTTCACCTAAACTCATGATTTTCACTAATTTACATGTTATAATCTACCCATAAACTATGTATTTAACTCACATTGTGTAGAATTTACATACCTCATAGTGCTAAGTCAAAATCCCCTCTTTGAGAGCTCCCCAATCGCCCAAATATGTAAAGAATGAGAGAAAAATGCCTAACTCCCGTATTAAATAAAGTGCACTGCCCCAGCGATTTTAGCACCTGCGAATCCGCTTCTGCAGACCCGGTGTCCACTTCTGCGGAATTGGATGGGCCAGCTGGGGTCGCTTCTGCGAACGGGCTCCCGCTCCTGCGGTCCCACTTCTGTGAAAAGGGAACCGCATCTGCCGAACCTGGGCTGCCCTCCTTGGGCCGCATCTGCGAGGCCTGGCCCGCACCTTCGAGCTTTCACCTGCGGGTGTGCAATCGCAGGTGCAGTTATGACAGCAGCTGGAGCTTCAGCTCTTGCTCTAGACTTTCAACTTGGTCTGGGCCTCGTCCGATTGACGCTCATGGCCCCAGGCCCCCGCCCGAATGTACCAACAAGTTCGTAATCATAAAACGGACTTGCTCGAACTCTCAGAACGCTCGAAACAACATTAAAACTAAAAATCACACCCTAAAACCAATTGAATCAAACTTAAGAACTTCAAGTTCTTCAATTTACTTCCAATGCGCTGAAGCGTACTTATACTACCCGGAATGAAACCAAATTTTGCGTGCAAGTCTTAAATGACATTATGGAACTATTCTCAATCTCTGAATTTCATTTGGACCTTGATATCACCAAAACCCGCTCCAAACCAAATTTAAAGAACTTTCAAAACCATCAAGAACCAACTTTCACTATTAGGCACCAAAACGCTCCTGGGTCATCCAAAACCCGATCCGAACATACCTCCAAGTCCGAAATTACCATATAAACCTACTGGAACCGTCAAATCCCGATTTCGAGGTCATTTACTCAATATGTTGACCGAAGTCAAACTTGGCCTTTTAAGCCAACCTTAAGGAACCAAGTGTTCCGATTTCAACCCAAACTCTTCCAAATCCTGAACTAACTATCCCCACAAGTCATAAATCAGTAAAAGCAAGTACAAGGAGTCTTATTTAGGGGCACAGGGTTCTAGAAAGCAAAACAACTGGTCGGGTCGTTACAAAGGTACTAGGATCAAACCCCTCTTAAATGACAATTATGGGAGCTATTGAAGAATGTGTAATGGCATGCTATGAATGTCAAAATTCTCTATAACGGAACGTGTATGTAATAATGCAGAATATTCTTTATTGAATGCTATCGGGTGGTAGGCATTCGTTTGTCTTCATTAGCAATATTTCCTTCGGGGGCTTCCCGATGCCAGCCGAAGCTGCTGCCCCCGATCTTGGTTTCCACATGTCTCGCTTTTCTTCTATTTATGATTCCACATGTCGCTCTATTATATAATTATTTAATATGAAACGATTTTACCCTATACAGATAGTCCCCCTGCTTACCAGTGGCACATCTTTGTATCATTAGGAAGTTGGTGAAGATACTTTTCTTGGCGGAAAATTTTCTAATCTCCTCTGAAAAGTTTCTGACGCTTGATTAAACGCAGTCTCTACGCATTTAATACCCTGAACACGCATCACTCCACGATTTAGCAATACTTTCACCGGTTCTCGAGGTAATCACGACCACGATTTTAGCTGCCTACGCCTCATTTTTCTTCTTTTACACATCACAATTTTTCAAACTCTCACAACTTATCTTACTCAACTCTTTCTTGCTTTCACTCTTCCTTTTCATTCTTAATTGTTACTTCATTCTGCTAACTGATAAGTAGGGATTTTAACCTATTATTTGCTCTCTTTTACTTATGTTTTAGGCCAAAAATGCTTGAAGGTATTTCGGAAACTAATAAAATATGCTTGCTTGTAGGAATTGTTCAAAATGAGCCAAAGGAACCTTAATCAACTCACAAAGGAGTCAAAAGTTGAACAAAAACCAAGGCTGGGAAAAGAGTTCTAAAGCGCGGACCGCACAAATAATGTGCGGCCGCGAAAGCCATGATGCGGCTGCGAGCATAATTACGCGGTCCGCATAAGGAAGATTCAGAGAGTGTGATTTTTGGGCTAAAAGATGAGCGTGGACCGCACCTGAAATGTGCGGCCGCAATTGAAATTACACGGAACGCGATGACTGAGGTTCAGAGAGCTTACAATTTGATCAAAAGAGAGAAGTGCGGTCCGCGTCAGAATTGTGAGGCCGCGGAAGTCCCTTTTGCGACCACGATCGAAATTATGCAGTCCGCGAAAGCTCAGTTCAACCCAGCTCCAAAACTGAAGAACGCGGACCGCACTCAGAATTGTGCGACCGTGAAAGCAGGAGTGTGGCTACACTTAGAATTATGCGGCCGCACAACCTCCGTAGGGGTATTTTTGTCAGATATTTTCAGCTTAGTATAAATAAAACTTTTTGTCATTTTTAGGTCATGTTATGTATTATAGGAGCACCTGAGATGGCTGAATTTTCTGTTTTGGGAAATTTTGTACTAGATTCATCTTTTAACATTAGATTTTCATCCTTTAATCTAGTATTATGAATTTTATCTTCATTTCATCTTTAATTTCTGTTATTTCCATGAGTAGCTAAACCCATAGCTAGGGTTGTTACCCAACCCTAGTGTGGTTATTTGATGGGTATTTGATTTTAGGGCTTGAATGTGAATGAGTTAGTGATATTTAGCCTAGTTCTTGCTAGAAGTATAGAAATAATGGTTGCAAACATTGATTCATGCTTTATGACTTAGTCTCTACTTGAGAAAGTGGGACTAAGTTTAGGAAAACTAGGCTAACAAGGAATTGGGGTGAACTCAAGAAATTGATAGCCCCAATTAAGGGGTTAAACCTAGAGATAGTAATACCCGACTTGAGCTAATATCACTTGAATTGCATGAATACCCATTTGGACTTGAGAAAGCCAAATTGGGCAAAATCACTCAAACTACCGAGAGGTATAGAGTGATTACTCGGGTGTGATAGCTATATTACGACCCCAACTAATCGAGCTTGCCCTAGATTCTTGCTACTCGTTGGATATCCACCTAGGTAGAAGTCACGACCCTAGTCTCTTTAACCATTTGAAAAACAACTACAAAAATATTGTCCTTAGTTTCAGTCATTGCAATCTTTAGATTAAAGTTAGAAGTAGAAATCAAACCCAAAACTTGTGGAAGTGTAATTAGACTCAAAGCCCGCATCTAGCTTAGATATAAACCTAATTCTAATTATTAACTCCCTGTGGATTCGATCCCGACCTAGTTGGGTTAAAACTGCATCGACCACCCTCGCTACTTAACAGTAGTGTAGGCTTGGACCCGATAAATTTTTGGCGCCATTACCGGGGAGTTAGACGGTCTTAGCTACATATTTAAGTATTTGTGTGTTGTGTTTCTCTTTCCTTCCATTTTTTTAATTTTGTGTGTGAATTGCTTTTAGGTACCAAATGGCTCTTAACAACGAAGCCCTCAGGGATATACCACAGGGAGAGGAGGTAGATGACGAATAAGTGGATGAGGTTTATCTTGAACCTCAAGTACAAAGGAGAGTCGCCCGCCTAATGACAACATCCCAAACCCTCCCCCACCTCCTCCAAGGGCAGCACACAGAGTGTTATCCAACGAAGGCTATGGAAGTGCAATAGTCCCGCCCCAGATTAGGGTGGACAACTTTCAATTAACCAATGTCATGCTTACACTGATGGAACATAGGGGTTTCTTCACCGGAGCTCCACACCAAAACGCCTATTAGCATCTCAAAGGTTTTGTTGACACGTGTTGGGGGAGCAAGCAAACTAGTGTCTCCGAGGACGCATTGAGGTTAAGGCTTTCCCATTTTCTCTAAGGGGGAAAGCTTTGGATTGGCTAGAGAGGTTACCCAACCATTCCATACACACTTGGGATGAGTTGGCCAAGAAGTTCATCGCAAAGTTCTTTTCTTCGGGACATATAGCAACGCTAAAAGATGATACCCTTGCTTTTAAACAAGAGCCAAATGAACCGCTACATGAGATTTGGGAAAGGTATCGGACGATGGTTAAAGAATGCCCGAATAATGATATGACCGAAGCCATGATCCAACAAACATTCTATCGGGGAATCAACACAACAAACCAATGTGTGGTTAACCAACTCGCCAGGGGGAACTTCATGAACATGCCATATGCTAAAGCGTGTGAAATACTTGATGAGATGGCAGATACCTCTTCGGCGTGGCAAAGTAGTGTCAATGTGCCACAAGGTGATCCTAATGTTATTCACCTACACAAGGAGCTACATGACCACGACCAAGCTATAGCCGAGTTAACAACTGCCATGAACCAATTGGCCAAACCTCAGCTTCAACAAGTTTAAGGGCCAAAACTAGTGAATGTTAGGGAAGGATTGAACATGATGGTCAACAAGATAAGGCAACGAGGTCAACAAGTTCGAAACAATCCGGATCAATTTGAGAAAAGTGGTAGTGGGTACAATAAAGATAACGCATATGATGATCAATGTGAATAGGTTCAATATGTCAACAATTATCAAGGTCAACGGAGCAATGCTCCGAATGAACAACAGTGGAGATCACAGGGAAACCAAGGAAATTGGGGCAATCAAGGTCAACAAGGAAATTGGAATAATGGCAACAACAACAACCAAGGCAATTGGGGGAACAACAACAATCAAAATTGGGGTAATCAAGGTAATTGGGGTGGCAACAATAATAGTAATTTGGGGAGGCAATAACAATCAAGGTGGTTGGAACAACAATAATCAAGGAAATCAGGGGTCGGGCTTTCAAAGGCCCCCGATGTATCAACAACCGAACAACCCACCTCCATATCCATCACAAGGTCCTAGTTCTTCTAACAATGATATGGGACGGATTGAATACATGTTCAAGCAGATGATGGAGAAAAATGCCAACTCCGATGCCCAATTAGCCTCCCATAAAACTTCTATCCGCAACTTGGAAGTCCAACTTGGCAAAATTTCTCAAGCTTTGAATACTCTCCCTAAGGGGGCACTACCAAGTGATACGGTAGTAAACCCGAAGGATTGGAACAATAGGGGCATGCTATGGCGGTGACTACAAGAAGTGGGAAAGGTGGAGTTGCTAGTACCTCAAACTTAAGAAAGACTGTGAATGATGTTGTGGTGACGCAAGATGATGATGAGCCAAGAAATGATGTTCAAGTAACTGATGAAGTGAGGATAGACATTGATGAAAATATGGAGGAGACACAAGATGATGTGAACTCGTCTAGGGGACATCTGATAGACATACCGGATCCGGTGGTGCCCAAAGTCAAAGCTCCTTTGCCAAGGCCTCCTCCACCATATCCTCAAAGGCTTGAAAATCAAAACAATGAGAATTAATTCAAGAAATTCATTGATATGATGAAAAGTTTGTCCATAAATGTGCCATTGGTTGAAGCCTTAGAACAAATACCGGGATACGCCAAGTTCATGAAGGACTTGGTAACAAAGAAGAGATCAATGAACTGTGAAAAGATCAAAATGACACATCAAGTGAGTGCCATAGTGCACTCCATGGCTCCAAAGTTAGAAGAATCCAGTGCCTTTACAATCCCATGCACTATTGGTAGTGCCGATTTCGCCAAAGCTCTATGTGACTTGGGGGCAAGCATTAACTTGATGCCCTATTCTGCGTTCAAGACATTGGGGATTGGGCAACCAAGACCTATATCCATGAGGTTGCAAATGGCGGACCGGAAAATGAAGAGGCCATTGGGGATAATTGATGATGTGCTAGTTCGGGTCGACAAGTTCATACTTCCCGCAGATTTTGTGATACTTGACTGTGAGGTTGACTATGAGGTGCCAATCATATTGGGGAGACCTTTCCTAGCTACAGGGAAGGACTTAGTTGATATGGAAGTAGGGGAGCTCACCTTCCGGGTGCGCGATGAAAAAGTTGTGTTCCATATTTGTAAGTCAATGAGGCAACCTAATAGCAACGAAGTGTGTTCGTTTGTGGATCTTGTGACTGAAGTAATTGTTGATGACATAAGTGATGTGATGAATGTTGAAGACCCATTGGAATCTGTGTTATTGAATCATGATAAGGATGAGAAGGAAGGCTTGGTAGAATATGTCAATGCTTTGCAAGGAATGGATCATATACATATGAGCCCCGAAAACTTTCCTTGGACCTTGAGAACCGAAAGACTCCACCAACAAAGCCCTCAATCGAGGAGCCTCCCACATTGGGTTGAAGCCCTTGCCTTCACACCTCAGGTATGAGTTCTTAGGACCTTGTTCCACTTTACCTGTTATTCTTTCCTCGTTGCTTAACTAACGTGCAGGTAGATTCCACCCTTGCGGTGATCCAAAGGAGGAAGAAGGCAATAGGTTGGACATTAGCGGATATTCGGGGTATAAGCCCCGCCTTTTGCATGCATAAAATCATATTGGAGGAGGATGCCAAACCCTCTGTAGAACATCAAGGAAGGTTGAATGAGGTCATGCAAGAGGTAATCAAGAAAGAGATCATCAAGTGGTTGGATACTGGGGTTGTCTACCCCATTTGTGATAGTTCATTGACTTCACCGGTGCAATGTGTCCCAAAGAAAGGGGCATGACTGTGATTACAAATGACAAAAATGAGTTGATCCCCACAAGAACTGTCACCGGTTGGAGAGTATGCATGGATTATAGGAAGCTCAACAAAGTGACTCGGAAAGACCATTTTCCGCTTCTATTTCTTGATCAAATGTTGGATAGGCTAGCCGGACGTGCTTATTATTGCTTCTTGGATGGGTATTCCAGATATAACCAGATTTTTATTGCACCTGAAGACCAAGAAAAGACCACCTTCACTTGTACTTATGGAATTGCATTCTCAAGGATGTCGTTTGGTTTATGTAATGCACCAGCTACTTTTCAGTGGTGTATGATGGCAATTTTCACGGATATGGTGGAGGACTTCCTCAAGGTTTTCAAGGATGATTTCTCTGTTGTGGGGGATTCTTTTGAAGCATGCTTGGATAATCTTGATAAGGTATTGGCACGTTGTGAAGAGACCAACTTGGTGCTTAATTGGGAGAAGTATCACTTTATGGTCGAGGAGGGCATTGTCCTCGGCCCCAAGATCTCCAAGAATGGTATTGAATTGGATAAAGCAAAAACTGAAGTGATATCAAAACTCCCTCCTCCTACTTCCGTCAAAGGAGTGAGGAGCTTTCTAGGTCACGTGGGGTTTTACATCGGTTCATCAAGGATTTCTCAAAAGTGGTGAACCCCTTGTGAAAGTTGTTAGAAAAAGATGTGTTCAATGATGATTGTATGAAGGATTTGAGCTACTCAAGTATAGGTTGACTACCACTCCCATCATTACCGCACCAAATTGGAGCTTACCATTTGAGCTCATGTGTGATGCTAGCGACGTGGCGGTAGGAGCGGTATTGGGGCAAAGAATCAACAAGAAATTCCATCCAGTCTACTATGCTAGTAAGACCATGAACGATGCCCAAGTCAACTATACGATGACCGAGAAAGAACTCTTAGCCATTGTCTTTGCTATGGAAAAGTTCTGCCCGTACCTCATGGGTACCAAAGTCATTGTTCACACCGATCACGCGGCGCTTCGTTATTTGATGAATAAAAAGGACTCAAAGGCTAGATTGATACGGTTGGTACTTCTTCTACAAGAATTTGATCTTGAAACCATAAACCGAAAAGGGAGTGAGAATCAAGTGGCGGACCACTTGTCCCATTTGGAAGAGGAGGGGAGGACCCATGATGGCCTTGAGATCAATGATTCATCTCCGGTTGAACAACTCCTTTCCATGTCTTTGACCGAGATGCCTTGGTTCGCCGATGTTGCTAACTATCCTGTGAGTGGAATTGTCCCGAATGAGTTCTCTTCAAACCAAAGGAAGAAGCTCAAACGGGACTGCTTGGATTATTATTGGGATGAGCCATATCTTTTCAAAATTTGCACTGATGGTGTTATCCGGAGATGTGTTCCAGAAGAAGAGAAATTAGGTATTCTTGAAGCTTGCCATTCTTCACCCTATGGTGGTCACCATGGTGGGTCGAGAACTGCTACAAAGGTCCTAAACTATGGATTCTATTGGCCTATCTTGTACAAAGACGCTAGCAAGCTTGTTAAGCATTGTGATGATTGCCAGATGGCCGGTGGGATTTCCAAGAAGAATGAGATGTCTCTCACTACCATCCTTGAGATTTATATTTTCGATGTGTGGGGCATCGACTTTATGGGTCCATTTGTGAGTTCGTGTGGGAACACCTATATTCTTGTTGCTGTAGGTTACATTTCCAAATGGGTTAAAGCTATGGCTTTACCCAAAAATGAAGCACAGAGTGCGGTGGCTTTCTTGAAGAAAAACATATTCACAAGGTTCGGCACCCCAAGGCCATCATTAGTGATGGGGGTTCTCATTTCTGCAACAAAGCTTTCGACACTTTACTCTCCAAGTATGGTGTCACTCACAAGGTATCAACTCCTTATCACCCTCAGGCAAGTGGACAGGTTGAAGTCTCCAACAGAGAGATCAAGAGTATTCTATCCAAGACTGTTGATGCAAACCGGACTGATTGGTCAAGGAAACTTGACGATGCTTTATGGGCCTATAGAACAACTTACAAGACTCCAATTGTTATGTCTTCGTATTGGTTGGTGTTTGGGAAAGCATGTCACCTCCCGGTGGAATTAGAGCACAAGGCCATGTGGGCGTTGAAGAAATTGAACCTTTAGTGGGATATAGCTGCCAATCTTCGGGTGGAGCAATTGAATGAACTTGATGAGTTCCGGCTCCATGCTTACTCCAGTTCGTCCTTATATAAGGACAAGATGAAGTATCTACATGATAAGTATATCCGGACCAAAGAATCCAAAGAAGGTGACCTTGTTCTCTTATTCGACTCTCGGTTACGGATGTTTCTGGGAAAGCTAAAGTCAAAGTGGAGTGGCCCTTTCGAAGTGGTACATGTGACTCCTTTCGGTGCTCTAGATATGAAAAACAAGAATAGTGAGATCTTTAGAGTCAATGGGCACCGGGTGAAGCACTACCTTGGTAAGGTTGATGATGGCCATGTGGTGGCATTGATCCATTTCAAATGAATGATTGTAGCATGCGTCGTGCGGCAATGTTAAATCAGGCGCTTCTTGGGAAGCAACCCATGTGTTTTTCTTTCTTTTTATTTTCTTCTTAGATTGAACATTGTTTTGGACTAACTGGTTGTGAAGTGTATGTAGGAATTGGTTGTGCAGTGCAGGAAATTGACAAAGAAAAATTTGGCTAAGAGGTGAAATTATGTGGACCGCACCAGAACTATGCGGACCGCACAAGCACTTTGCGGTCGCACAATTCTGTGTGCGGTCGCATAGCTGGAATAGGGAAAATGCCAACTCTCTGAAGTTTGGCCTGACAAAATCCCTTAAGAGTTCGCGGCCGCGCCCAAAACTTTGCGGACCGCAAAAATTGTGCGGCCGCAACCATTTTTATGCGGACCGCGCCAATGAATCTGATGCTGAGCTACAAAAAGTAAAAAGTGCGGACCGCACCAAAATTGTGCGGCCGCACTCAGGTAAGTCGGTGGGTCACTATGGTCAGAGTATAAATAAGGCTTCTTAAAATTATTCACCCTTTAAACACTCTGACCTTTCAAGCAAGCCTAAAGCACAGTGCACTTCCTTGTTTTCAAATCTCATCTTTTACTCTTCAAGTGTTGATTTCCTACTACATTCACTACTGGTATGTTTATTTCAATGAATTAATTTCATCTTTTTCCTTTCTTTTCTCTTTGTTTTAGTTTTCTTTTTTTTTTAGCTAGGGTTAGGTTCATGCCAAATATGCCAAATTGTTGCTTAATTCTTGCTTAGAAACATATGGGTAGTGTTTGAATGCATAATGGGGGCTGGGGTTAGTAGCTTCTCTTGTCTAGTTGCCATAAATCATGCCTAATTAGTGAAAGACCTAGTATTAATCGTACCTCAGTGCCGATATGATTTAAATTCTGAGGCCGCACATATTTTTGTACGGTCAGTGATAGGGTATGCGGACGCATACAAAATTGTGCAGTCCGCGATACCCTAGTTTCAAGGCACTTTTAATTGCTTAAGATTGTGCGGTCGCACTCTGTTTTGTATGGTTCGTGGTTGGTTTTTCGTGGCCGCACTCAATTTTGTGCGGTCCGCACAGTTGAAATTCAGAGACCCAACAAAATGATTATGCGGCCGCACTCAAAATTGTGCGGTCCGTGATGGGTGTTCTGCGGCCGCACTCAATTTTATCCGGTCCGTGGTTGGGTAACTTCAAAGAACCAGTAGTCTGAACCTGGGATCTCCGTTACGGCAATCATTTTTACGCGGTCCGCGATGGGCAGTCTGCGGCGGCACTAACTTTTTTGCGGCCCGTGCTATCCTGTTCCTAGAAGCAATGTCTTTCTTTTCAACTGTAATCCAATAACACATGTTGAATCCCAATTCTAACTGAATTTCACTACCTGTGTGTTGCAGACAATGGTGCGTTCCCGAGGTCGAGGTGATACTTCCAAAGGGAGGGCAGAACCCTCCCGAGGCCGGGGTCGAGGCAAACCCAACATACCTTTGTCAGTTCAAAAGATAATCAGCAAGAAAGAAACCGCCAATAGAGCCCTGGACACTTATGAGAATAGTGAGTATGTCCCCTCCGGGGAAGCTTCTGAAGGAAACTCCATGCAAGCACAGCCGGAAGTCCAGTCCCAATAAATCCCCAAACAATTCCCATGGAGATTACATTTAGTTGATGAGTCCTCCTCCTCTAAGGGTTCATCTGAGGGTTCGGAAGAGGCTACTGAAGATTCTGAACCCTCTCCTTCACATGCTCCCCCAGCTCCAATAAACGTAGAAGAAGATGATGAGATCCCGGATGATGGCAGAGGGGGTGACACAATTGTGGGAGGTCTGGCTAGATCACGGAATCTGGAGGTATGGGCTGATAGGTTTGTCAGTGAGAAGGCATATGCCAAGTTTCAGGAATGGTGGCCTCAAAGGTCGCTCACTCTTGAGCGACAGTTCATAACCAAAGACTTAAGCCAGCACAATCCAGATGTCCTAAAGCACTTCATTGAGAGAAAAGGATGGAAATGGTTCACCATACCTCGTCAAGGAATTTTAAGACAATGTTTCCCACATCAAAAAGGATACAAAAGTGACGAAGGTCCGGAACTTGAAAATCCGGTTTGATGGCCAAGCACTGAATAGATATGTAGGGTTTGAGGAGGTTGAGGCTGTGCAATACCTGGAGAAGCTAGCCTTGGGTGAGGCAGTTCGCCCATGGCTAGCTGAGATACTTGCTATTCCAGGGACAACACCCGCATGGCTCACAGCAGGAGTGCCAATTGTCAGAGCCACCCTTAAATTTGAAGCAAAAGGGTGGCAAACATTCGTCTGCAACTGTCTTGACCCATGCAAGCATGAAAATATCCTTCCACTTTCCCAGGCAGTATTGGTAGCTTTCATCATGGCAGGATATCCTATTAATGTGGGGAACTTGATGTCCTACAACATCTCTAATGCAGTCCAGAAAGAAGAAAGATCGTATCCCTACCCCAACTTCCTCGCTGAGTATTTCAAAGACCAAGGGCTAGAGCCGAGACATTTTGATGTGGAGGAAAAGGCTAAAAAGCCTTTCTCATGGTATCACCTACAGGGAGCGGACAACCCTAAATCCAAGGGTAAAGCCACTACCTCCACTGGCCAGTCTGAAGAGCCAGGGGTAACGGCCACTGGGTCAGTTGCCGAGCCCTCCACAACAGCCGATACTTCTACTGAGCAGCAACTATGCCTCCTCTATCTTTCGTACCATCTATCTCAGTGCCAGTGTTAGTGCCTTCATCTTCTACCTACCCTCAGACTGCACTGAGGGTTTCCCACACACTATCCAGTCTCAACAACTGGATGCAGGCAGTTACCACAAAGCTGACCGCCATATCCAGTGCAGTGGCGGCACAGTCTTGAGCCCCAGCAGTGCTTCAGGTACCTTCATCAATGGAGGACTCATTGAAGAAGATTCTGGACAACCAGAAGAAGATCTTGGAGACTTTTGATACACATGGGAAGGTCATTGCAAACCTGACCAAGCAGGCTAGGAAGATAAAGAAGTCTCAAGCCTCAAAGAAGTCTGTAGAAGTTGGCTAAGGAGGTGGAGAAGATTGCACATGCAGGAGACTTGCCAATGGACCTCTCATGGAGGAGACAGTCCCAGCAGCACATGCAGCAGTGCCAGAGGCACCAAGGGCAGCAGTCGGCCAGTCGGAGGAGCCAGCTGTAGCATCGCACGCTGCTGAGGAGCTGATTCAGATGCTCAGCAACCCCGTAGTCCCCTAGTCAGCGGATGTGGAGATCCAGTTAGAGGAGACGGAGGGTGCTGATGTTGAGGACCCGATGCAAACAGAGACCACATAGGGAGTTTTCTCTACTCTCTACCCCTTTTCCTTGTTCTTATTTGTTATGAGCATTGAGGACAATGTTATTTTTCATTTGGGGGGTGGTCCATTTTGACTTGATGACATTTGGTATGTAATAACCATTACACTATTTTTCTTTATCTTTATTTTCACTTTTGGTATGTATATATTCTTTATTTTCACTTTTGGTATGTATGTATTTACCATTTGATGTATATATTCATTTCCATTTATGTATATATTCGCTTTACCTCAAGTTTGTATATATTCAGTTTAATTTCCGTAGTTTACTTCATAACTTCTTTCGTTATTTTCCCTTAGTAGCATAGCTCTTATTTACTTTAGTAGCTTCTTTTTTATTTTCTTAGCTTCTTTTTAAGTTTTGTGTTGACAATAAGCCTTTGGTTTTCGTAATGCCACGATTCTTTCCAAAGGTAGATGTTGTGTGAACCGGGTGGCTCTTCCTAACGATGAATGACTTGACAACCTTCTTAAGGGATTGAGTCCGTTTTCTTTATGTTTTGGTATATATAGTAGTAATGAATAAAACAATCTCAAGCAGGATTCACTTGGTACTAACACATTTACCTTCGACCTTATGGTTAGAAACAAGTTGATTGGCAAAGAATAGCTCTAGTTGTGACCTTTAGACTCTTGTGTTGACTAAAACAATCATCCAGTGGTTTCTTTGAGCCATTTGTGATGTTCAATCTTAGCTAGGGTTGTTGTGGGCCCTTGACTCTGTTCTCTTTAACAATCCAACAGCTTGAGAGGTGGGATATTGAATTGCAAGTCCAAGTTCCGTGCGAATAAGTCTAGAACTTGCCCTGTTTTGTCTTGGCAAAATTCTAAGTGTAGCTCGACTTGAGAAATGATTGTAGGCTCTCCTTGCTCCAATTTGAAACTTGAAAGCTTCCATAGCCTACCAATGTGATATCCCTAGTCAACCCCTTTGAGCCGAAGCCCTTTTTTCTTTCAATAACCATGTTACAAGCCTTTACCCGTTCTATAATGCCCCTCTCTTGGCACCCGATCTTTCCTTGGCATTCTTAATAGACAATTGGCAAAAGCATAAGTTTGGGGGAGAGACGAGGAATGTGAAAGCCATAAAAGCTACAAAGAACAAAAAGAAATGAAAAAAGGGAAGGCAAAGAAAAGAAATATGTCAAAAAGAAAGTGAATAAGGTAGAAAGTTGAAGGGATTCAAAGAAAGCAATGATGAAAGGAATGGAATGATTAGAAAAGGAGAAAAATAATTGTCATGAGCAAGAAAGAGTGACAGTGTGTCTCTCTAGTTCCCTTAAGGAAGAAGAAAAATGACTAAAAGAGTCAAGAAAGTATGAGCCAAAATGAGAAAATGGAGTGCTTAAGGAAAGATGAAACCATCATATGCTGTTAAGTCCTACCTTGATCCAAAAGCCTTCATTACATTCCCACAAAACCCCTATATGATTTCGAGTTGAGTGAGCTTACATTAGTGGTGATTTACATAAGGGGCAAGCTTTATGGTACTTAGAGCCGGACTTGTGTCATTCTTTTGAGAGAGGTGAGCGTACTTCTTCACAATCCTTGTTTTGAGTGTTACATTCTAAAGTGAGATTTGCTTATGGAGAGTAGAGGAGGAGGAGTTTGGGTTCCACAATAACCTACGTAATAGAGCGAGCTTCCTGGATGAATTAAGTCAACTCTTGATGCTCTAGTGTCACATTAGAACTATGGTACTCAAAAAGTCAAAGCATGGTGTTGTTGATAATTCAATTGTGTTGAGGGTAATTGTTAGTCCCAATTGATGCATGATTGATTCACCTTAGGGCACCTGAAATATCCTTCTGTTTTAGTGGAGGTAGGAATTACCTTATTTTCTTGAGGACAAGCAAAAGCTTAAGTTTGGGGGAGTTGATAAGTAGGGATTTTAACCTATTATTTGCTCTCTTTTACTTGTGTTTCAGGCCAAAAATGCTTGAAGGTATTCCCGGAAACTAATGAAATATGCTTGCTTGCAGGAATTGTTCAAAATGAGCCAAAGAAACCTTAATCAAATCATAAAGGAGTCAAAAGTTGGAAAAAAAACCAAGGCTGGGAAAAGAGTTCTGAAGTGCGGACCGCACAAATATTGTGTGGCCGCGAAAGCCGTGATGCGGCCGCGAGCATAATTACGCGGTCCGCATAAGGTAGATTCAGAGAGTGTGATTTTTGGTCTAAAAGAGGAGCACGGACCGCACCAGAAATGTGCGGCCGCGAAAGTCCCTGTGCGGCCGCGATTGAAATTACGCGGACCGCGATGACTGAGGTTCAGAGAGCTTACAATTTGAGCAAAAGAGAGAAGTGCAGTCCGTATCAGAATTGTGCGGCCGCGATCGAAATTATGCAGTCTGCGAAAGCTCAGTTCAATCCAGATCCAAAATTGAAGAACGCGGACCTCACTCAAAATTGTGCGATGGTGAAAGCAAGAGTGCGGCCGCACTCAGAATTATGCGGCCACACAACCTCCGCAGGGGGTATTTTTGTCAGATATTTTCAGCTTAGTATAAATAGAACTTATTGTCATTTTTAGGTAATGTTATGTATTAGAGGAGCACCTGAGACGGTTGACTTTTCTGTTTTGGGAATTTTTTTACTAGATTCATCTTTTAACATTGGATTTTCATCCTTTAATCTAGTATTATGAATTTTATCTTCATTTCATCTTTAATTTCTGTTATTTCCATGAGTAGCTAAACCCATAGCTATGGTTGTGACCCAACCGTAGTGTGGGTATTTGATTTTAGGGCTTGAATGTGAATGGGTTAGTGGTATTTAGCCTAGTTCTTGCTAGAACTATAAAATTAATGGTTGCAAACATTGATTCATGCCTTTATGACTTAGCCTCTACTTGAGAAAGAGGGACTAAGTCTAGGAAAACTAGGCTAACAAGGAATTGGGTTCACCCTAGAGATACCAATAAAAGGGTTAAACCTAGAGATAGTAATACCCGACTTGAGCTATTATCATTTGAATTGCATGAATACCCATTTGGACTTGAGAAAGCCAAATTAGGCAAAATCACTCAAACTACCGAGAGGTATAGAGTGAGTACCTGGGTGTGATAGCTATACTACGACCCCAACTAATCAGGCTTTCCCTAGATTCTTGTTACTCATTGGATATCCACCTAGGTAGAAGTCACGACCCTAGTCTCTTTAACCATTTGAAAAACAACTACAAAAATATTGTCCTTAGTTTCAATCATTGCAATCTTTAGATTAAAGTTAGAAGTAGAAATCAAACCCAAAACTTGTGGAAGTGTAATTAGACTCAAAGCCCGCATCTAGCTTAGATATAAACCTAATTCCAATTATTAACTCCCTGTAGATTCAATCCCAACCTAGTTGGGTTAAAACTGCATCGACCACCCTCGCTACTCAATAGTAGTGTAGGCTTGGAGCCGATCACTAACCATGGCCTCCTCCTCTAAGAACTTAAGCTCTTCAAAAAATAGAGAAAGCACTGATGATGTTTCCCCTCCTACGGTGAGTACCATTATTCACAAAAGGCTCAGTACATCCAAGGACTTTGAAGAGAAGTTTCATTCTGCTAACTCCCGCACATGGTTTGTTGGTGTGTACCCTTCTTCCATCCATCCTTCTAGCATTCATGCTGTGGAGGAGGACTGTGGTTTCCATGATTTGAACATCATCTCTCCCAATCTAGTAGAGCGAGTAACCTTCCCCAAGATGGATTTTACATACGTTTAAACGTATCCCTTCATTTTGGGTCCATTCTCATTGAGCGGGGGACTTGACCCCATAATCTTGGAGTTTGCTACTGGTATCAAGTCTGCTTGGCACAGGTAAGCCCGTCTTTGTGGCGAACAGTAGCATGTCTACGGCAGCTATGCCAGGAGATGGGGGAGGACCTCTCTTTGGCCCGCATGATGAATCTTTACTCCCCCAAGATCTTTCAGGGAGTACTAAACTTCAACAAACATGCTCACCATGCTTTGCTCACTAGAATGAATGATGACAACGACCGTGGATGGATGGAGCGGTTCGTTGTAGTTGCCACCAGGGCATCATCCCCGGCTACAACTCCATCTTTCTCTGAGTAATGGACTCGTACACGTAAGTTCAACGTGTGTCTTTTCCCTGATTAAAGGTTGTCGCATGCTGTTACTGATATTCTCTTTTCACTATTTTAGCAACTCAATGGACATCACCAAGGGTTAAAGGCTTGGACTAGTGGGTCCAGAAGATTTTGGATATTATCATGCCTGAGACCCACCGATGGAAAGAACCAGCCCTCAAATAAGGTTGGAAGGCAAAAATCATGGTAAGTTGATTCTCGAATTAATCTTGTTTTTATCTCACGTATAAGAAAATTGGCTAACTTCTCTTTCCGTTGAATAAAGGTCTTCCGTAGGGATCTGTTACTGTCCCCGAGGAGGATGTTTTGATTGGTCCCACACAGGCAGCGAGGTTGATGCAGGAGTCCTTCACTCGAACAGGCGCCATCGGATCTGCTTTCGGTGCAGGTGTTTCCTCCTAGAGTCCCCGATTGGAGAACAAGCAACAAAAAAGCTGATATTCCTCTACGACCGAGGGGCAAAACTAAAAGGGTAAAGACGCCTCGCCCGAGCCAGCCGTAGTCACTGTGGTCATTGATGATGACCGGGAAGCTAGTGATGAAGGGACTTCCCTACGGAGGAGATAATGACCTTCATCAACTCAACAGACTGCTCGATCTGAAGAGCTTATAATCCCAACCGAGGACGATTTCCAAGCACTCTGGGGAGAGTATGACCTAGTGGAGAATGCCAATTCTCCCTTTTCCACTCCCAGTTGTTGCTCCCAGTACTATAAGGCTGAGTACCGGGTATTTTTCATCTTCGGTTGATGAGCAACCTATAACCATCACTGCCTTTGCTGCACTTGCTTCTCATCCCACAATACCATCAGCTCCAGCTCCTTCCACGCCAATCATGCCTTCATCACCAGCACCTGCTACATCATCCCCACTGGTTGCAGACACCCGAGAGAAGGATGTCCCTCCTCCCTAGTCCCCAGACCATGGGATTTCGGGGCACAACTATTCTCCCCCTTCATCGGATTCTCAAAGGAGGAGGAAGAGTGTCTCCCTCTCGGTACGCATGGTAAGTTATGATGTATCTTCTCTTAAGGATTATTTGACAAATTTCATAAATTCTAAAGTTTGCTAAAGTTAACTTAACTGATGGTTTGGGGTTGTTAGATCGATCGAACCTTATCATCCATTTTTATTACGTTATAAAATATTTTGTGCTATCTTATAGTATTGTATTTTCATAACTTGTATTGTTTGTTATTTTATAACTTTTATTGAATGATAGCACATTCAACCATATTTTTTCTATTGATTTGAATCAAATGGTCATGGCAAAGGTTGAAACTCATTATCTTTCGATTTTCAACTTATCATTATATTATCAGAGTTATCATTTTATCAAAGCCAAAAGAACTTTATGATATTAAAGTATAGAATTGAGCTATGGGCCTTAAAAGCCAAACATCGAAAATGTTATACAGATTAAATAAAAATATTTTGGGAGGACCATAATTATTATCACTTATGCGTACCATATATTGTCCATAGAGAGATCTTACAGTGCTTGCACTGTCGTCAAAATTCCATAGCAATGGGTGAGGCGGCCTCGTGACCAAGCGATGGTCACTATCGTCAATATCCTTCGGGTGAGACGCGCAGGTTGACCAGGTGATGGTCAACATATAGTTATTGATTACCGTTATGGTTATAATTATTGGAACTCCCAATCGAAAGATTAAAGTTTATTGAAACGGTTAAGAAACGTTTATAGTTTCTCGAAAGGTATACAGTTTATAGAATAGAAATTTTTGGAATGCTTTAGAAATTACATGAAAATAGTTTTAATTCTTACTACTTTTTATAATTGGCTTTTTTTTTTTTATAAAAATGTCTTGCTTATCGTACTTCATATATTTTACGTATCCTTAAAGTATCGTTCTATTCTTATTGGAAGGAGTCAATGATACTTACATGGTACAATTATTTATATTGTACTGAGCCTCCTTCGTAGGGCAACTTAATTGATGTTTCAGATATTGTGGTATTGGAGTTGACAACACGAGCTAGGCGTCTTCGCCGTTCTCTACTGTGCTGGTGAGCCCCACTTCCTTTATCGGCGGGTTCTTGTCTAGGAATTTTGTTGTATTTACGTACATAGAGGTTCCAGTGACACCGTGGGAAGGGCTAGAAATGTAAATTAGATTTATAATTTTTTTCTCTTAAACTCATAAAGTATTTATTCTACACTTATGTCTTTTATCCAAAGGCCTAATTATGTTTTGAGTTAAAATATTACATTTGGATTGCTCAATGACCACAGGATATTTACTGTAGTGCAAAGCAAAGTTCTGGGTATGTACTAAATACTCCAAAACTCGTTTCATGGCCATCCAATGAGATTGACCTGGATTGCTCGTATATCGACTCAATTTACTTATAGCACAAGCTATATCTAGTCGTGTACAATTCATGATGTACATTAAGCATCCCAACACACGAGCATAATCCAATTGTGACATGCTTTGGCCTTTATTCTTTGCTAATGCAAGATTCATGTCAATTGGAGTCTTTGCAACTTTAAAACTCAAGTGCTTGAATTTTTCAAGTACTGTCTTGATATAATGAGATTGTGACAATGCCAGACCTTGAGAAGTCTTATGGATCTTAATTCCCAGAATTAAATCAGCAACTCCCAAGTCTTTCATATCAAACTTGCTAGTTAGCATACACTTAGTAGCATTTATGTTGGCAATGTTATTACTCATTATGAGCATATCATCCACATATAAGCAAACAATGACTATGTGATTTGGAACATTTTTAATGTACACACATTTATCACATTCATTTATCTTAAATCCATTTGACAACATTGTTTGGTCAAATTTAGCATGCCATTGTTTGGGTGCTTGTTTTTATCCGTAAAGGGACTTAACAAGTGTACAGGCCTTCTTTTCTTTACCTGGAACCACAAACCCTTCAGGTTGTTCCATGTAGATTTCTTCCTCCAACTCTCCATTTAAGAAGGCCGTCTTAACATCCATTTGATGAATTTCAAGACCATAAACTGCAGCTAACGCTACTAACGTTCGTATGGATGTAATTCTTGTAACTGGAGAATATGTATCAAAATAGTCAAGACCTTCTCGTTGTCTATACCCTTTGACCACAAGTCTTGCCTTATATTTGTCAATAGTGCTATCATCTCTCATTTTCCTCTTAAAGATCCATTTAGAACCCAACGGTTTATTTCCAGGAGGAAGATCAACCAATTCCCATGTATGGTTGTTCAATATGGATTCTATTTCACTATTGACTGCCTCTTTCCATAACAATGATTCCGAAGAAGACATAGCTTCTTTAAATGTTTGAGGCTCATTTTCCAATAAGAAAGTCACAAAATCTGGTCCAAATGAAGTAGACGTTCTTTGACGTTTACTACGTCTTGGATCCTCCTGGTTAAGTGTACTTTCTTTTGTTTCTTCCCGAGGTCATTTAGATCCTTCACCAATCGATTCACATTTCTTTTTATACGGATATATATTTTCAAAGAACTCAGCATTATCTGATTCTATAACCGTATTATTATGAATGTCGCGATTTTCTGATTTATGAACTAGAAATCGATATGCTTTACTATTAGTCGCATATCCTATGAAAACACAATCAACAGTTTTCGGTCCAATTTTTACCCTTTTGGGTTTAGGAACTTGCACTTTTGCCAAACACCCCCACACTTTAAAATAATTCAAGTTGGGCTTCCTTCCTTTCCATTTTTCATATGGAATGGATTGTGTTTTGCTATGGGGTACTCGATTTAGTATTCGGCTAGCCGTAAGAACGGCTTCCCCCCACAAGTTCTGTGGTAAACCAGAACTTATCAATAATGTGTTCATCATCTTCTTTAATGAACGATTCTCTTTAATGAACGATTCTTTCTTTCTGCAATCCCATTGGATTAGGGCGTGTAAGGGGTCGTTGTTTGATGAATAATTCCATATTCTAAACATATTTGTTCAAAAGGAGATTCATATTCACCATCCCTATCACTTCTTATCATTTTGATTTTCTTGTTAAGTTTCGTTTCAACTTCATTTTTGTATTGCTTGAATGCGTCTATTGCTTCATCTTTACTATTAAGTAAGTAAACATAGCAATATCGAGTACTATCGTCAATAAAAGTTATGAAATACTTCTTTCCACTGCGAGATGGTATTGACTTCATGTCACAAATATCTGTGTGAATTAAGTCTAAAGGATTTGAATTCCTTTCAACTGACTTATAAGGATGTTTAACATACTTAGATTCCACACATACTTGACATTTTGATTTTTCACATTCAAACTTGGGCTATACTTCCAAATTAATCATTTTCCGTAAGGTTTTATAATTGACATGACCCAAATGTATATGCCATAATTCATTTGACTCAAGTAAGTAAGGCGAAGCTGAAATTTTATTATTATTTTCAACAACCATTACATTCAGCTTGAAAAGGCCCTCAGTGAGGTAACCTTTTCCTACAAACATTTCATTCTTACTTATTACAACCTTATCGGAAGCAAAAACACATTTAAAACCATTCTAAACAAGAAGTCCAGTAGAGACTAAATTCTTCCTAATCTCGGGAACATGAAGGACGTTGTTCAAAGTCACCACTTTGCCGGAAGTCATTTTGAGAAATATCTTCCCACATCCTTCAATCTTGGCCTTTGAAGCATTTCCCATAGAAATCGTCTCATCGGGTCCAACAGAAGCATAAGTAGCAAAAGCTTCTCTAACAGCACAAACATGGAGAGTGGCTCCAGAATCAATCCACCACTCTTTAGGATTGCCTACCAAGTTGCATTCAGAAAGCATAGCACATAAGTCATCAACATCATCATGCTTTTCAACCATGTTTGCTTGACCTTTCTTCTTGTCTTTCTTCGGAGCACGACACTCCGTAGATTTGTGTCCGGTTTTTCCACAGTTGTAGCAGTTTCTATTGAACCGCTTCTTGCTTGGGTTGTATTTTGGTCCAGAAGCCTTCTTCCTCTTTTTGTTTTCTTCAACAATATTTGCTCCCATTATTGCTGAGTTTCCACGACCTCTCTTTTCAGCAGCTTTGTTATCCTCTTCGATTCTCAACCGAACAATGAGATCTTCAAGGGACATCTCCTTGCGTTTGTGTTTCAAGTAGTTTTTGAAGTCCTTCCACAAAGGAGGCAACTTCTCAATCATCGCTGCTACTTGAAATGTTTCATTAATGACAAGACCTTCAATGAAATTTCTGTTAGTAAAAATACTAAGATTACTACTTTCAACATCAATATTAATTTGATTTATACCTTCAGCAAGGAGATCGTGAATAATCACTTGCAATTCCTGGATTTGGGTAATAACAGACTTGCTATCTACCATTTTGTAGTCCAAAAACTTTGCAGCAACAAACTTTTTCAACCCGGCATCTTCGGTTTTGTATTTCTTTTCAAGCGCAGTCCACAGTTCCTTTGACGTTTCCACGCCACTGTAGACGTTATACAAAGCATCCTCCAGCCCTTTTAGAGTATAATTCTTGCACAAAAAATATGAATGCTTCCACGCCTCAATCACGAGAAAGCGTTCAGTTTCTGGAGTTTCATCGGACAGCACAGGAACATATTCCTTGATGAACTTCTGGAGACTTAGAGTAGTCAAATAGAAGAATATCTTTTGCTGCCAGCGCTTGAAATCAATCCCGAAAAATTTTTCGGGTTTCTCCGCCGGTGCCAATGCTGCCGGTGCCGTTCGGCTTGTTGAGGCATTGGCAGTCACCATTGGAACAGCTTGGTTCTCACTCTCATTAGTCATTTCTCTAAAAGAATGACACAAACGTTAAAATTACATAGATTTTAATAGAGTACAAAACCACAAAGGTTTTACTCTCCAGAATTAGTAAGTACAAATACAGAAAATAATTAAATTCCTTAAGCTTGTTAGTATACTGTACTTGTAATATAATTCTGGAAATATAAATGAATATAAACAGAAATGAACATAAACAGAAATGACAGAAAACAAATTCGAGCCCACTGAATTCACAGTGTTTCCTTAAGGAATTTAATCCCCTTCTAGTACCCAAGGTTATGGATTATTTCCTCCCAAGATAGAACGAATTGTACACTGGTGTAGTGGTACTTCAAACCCCAATGTTTCAGCGAACACAAAGTTCGGTAGCAAATCACACTTACTTTTGCTTTGTTTGATGCTAAAAGTATGCAGAAGAAGGAGAGAAAACTCATAAAATCGTAGTGAAATTCTGAGCAGAATAGTGTTGTATTTATAACCAAAGTTGGGCTGAAATCTGAAGAGGTGCAACTCTTCAGAATGGATGTTTGGTCCAAAAAGTTAATCAATCAATCGATCATTTGACCAAATCCGAATCCGAAGCCGAAGCCGAGCCGAGCGAGCAACGACGACGGCGCGAGGCTTGCCTTCTTCTCAATTCTTTAAGAGCTAGAAGAAGAGAAATTGCTTATATACCCTTAAAAAACCTCTTCCTCTTCCAATATGGGTCAATGTCCATTACTGCGGGGGGGAGGGGGGGGGGGGTACTTAAAATTTACTCAAAAAGTTTTATTTCCCTCCATTTTCTATTCACCCTCTTTTAAGTATTTAATATATTAATTAAATACGTAAAAAAACTCAACAATATTATCCATGACTTCTTGTATAAGATCACTTTTGGGAGAATTCTTAGTCTCCCTAACTTGAGGAACCCTCAATTTGAGGCTTTACAAATGTAAAAGTTAGACTCATTGGTTATCCATTGGTTATCTATTTTCTAAATGGATAATATGGTTCTTATCCATATTTGACCCGTTTTTAAAAAGTTCATTATCCAACCCATTTTTTAGTGGATCATATGGGTGGTTAACTATTTTCTTTGAACCATTTTGCCACCTCTAATGACAACAATTGATTTTAGTTTAGCCCTATGGTTAGTTGTTACTCCTGATCCTCAACAGTCTCACGAGATGTCCTATTTGGTAGTCATATTTAACGCGTACTCGCCTTTTAAAAAAAAGTTTAATTATTACAGAAATTACAGATAACTTCAGGCCTTCTTCTTAATTGTTGTGAAAACAAAGGTGATGGTGAATTTACATGGTATTTGTGAGCAAATTTTAAGGTGGTTTATGGTATTTACAGTTGTGAGTTGTTGTGACGCTCCTTTCTTTGCTACTGCTTAGGGATTCTTCTTCTTCTTCTTCTTCTTCTTCTTCTTCTTCTTCTTCTTCTTCTTCTTCTTCTTCTTCTTCTTCTTCTTCTCCTTCTTCTTCTCCTCCTCCTCCTCCTCATCATCCTCCTCCTCCTCCTTAATTGCAAAATGGATCTGTTAGACTTGTTGTTTTGACATATTGAAGATTGTGGTTTGTTCTTTATAATATTTGGAGGTTACGTTTCAAATTTGAGCTTATTTGGAGTTGATTTAGGTGTTAAATCATGTGTTAGATTGTTGAAATTCGAAGAACAAATTTATGTTTCTGGGTAATTTGCACTTCAGACCTATTTGGACTTCAGTGCATGAAAACATTATTTGCACTTCAGACCTATCTGGTCTTAAGTGCATGAAAATATTCGTTGTACTTCGGACCAATTTGGCCTTAAGTATATTTTAAGTGCAATTTTTACACTTTAGACATATAATTGGCCTTAAGTGTTTCACAATTCAGACTAATTTTTTTTCAACTTCAGACCCGATAAATCTAAAATTGATCCTAAAATAGGTAAACTTGTAAACTTTTAGGCAAAAGTGGTATAACTTCGATGGTGAACCCAAAACTGAATATAAATGCAAGTCCCTCCTCAACATCTATTGATAAATTGAATTCCATCGGTAATTTCCCAACGAATTCGAGTTCCTTCCATAATTTACCAATAGATTTGGAATTGTGATAATATACCTATGAATTTCAATTCTGTTGGTAAACTTAGCATCCGTTGGGAAATTTACCCACTGGCTCATTTTTATTGGTAAAGTATCAATGGATTTTCTTTCTGTTGATATTTTTGATATTATATAATAAGGTATATAATATATGTAAAATATCAAAATTTGGACAATTACTCCATATAGTATAAGCTACATAATGTTCAAAATCTACGATATTTCTACATAGAAGAGAATATTTGCATATTTTGCGTAGGAATTTTATATAATTTGTACATGTGTTTTGTATTACTAGTTTCGCTCCACGTGCATTGCACGTCTATGCAAAATCATGTAGTATATGATTTTATAAAATAATGTCATATTATTATAATTTAAACTTTGCATTAATAATATGCATGAAAAAATAAAGTATGAGTTTATATGTAAGAATAAGTGTGGATGGTCGTATGTGTAATTATTCGTCCTCTTCAATAATACCATGGCTGATATATCTGGTTCCTCAATTATGTCGCATTATCTTCAAATTCATGTATATATTGAATAATTAAACTCCTTTATGTTCTCGCTTTTCTTATCAATTTTTGACAAGAAAAGTGAATTATTAATATTTACTCTCTTGTAGCATTGGCAAGACGAATATTGTGGCTCACTTTTAACCTATAATATAAATCCTACACATAAATATTAAATTCAAGTATAATGCCAAATATGATTCTTTCCTTCATAATATACGTGATAACTTTAACTGGACATGGAGTTTAAAAAAGAAAGATTTATTTTTGAAACTTGTGGTTTAAATAAATTATAAATATCTGTGTGGCTATAAATTATTTTAATTACGGATGAAATAAAAAGTTTAAAGTAATGTTATTTCTGTATATAAAATGTGCATTGCATAAATTAGGAAAGGTGTAATAGATTGTGCTTCTTTCTCAAGAGACACCAAATTCACAAAGGGTCATCAATTTTAGAATAATATAAAATTATAATATTATTTAATCTCATGATCCCAAAATAATAAATCAAGTTTCAAGTATAGATATGATTCTTCCGAAAAAAATATTTATCATCCCTCAATTTGAAATAACCATGATCTTTTTAACATAGTTATGATAGCTTTTTGTTTTTTTTTATTCGGCTGCGAGATAAGCATACTAAAAATGTCATCCCTATATTTAGCATGAATCTCAAGTTCATCGCACATTGGATTTACAACATAAATCATCCCTCTGACAAGTTATGAGAAGTTGTAGCCGTTTTCTTCTTCTTTTTATTCAATAGTACAATTATACTTTTGCACGCTATGAAATAAATTATTGAGAAAATTATTTAGACTATATTCTCCATTTTTGCGAAAATATTTCATGAGACAGAGATTGACACCATATTTTATATCTGTTTATAAGACCGAGTTCATTTAATTTTCAAGCCAGGCCAACGGCAAAATTTTAGGCATTGGAATTGGCATAAGTATTTCAAAGCACTAACAACATCACACAACATCGTGACCACACAACTTTATCTTTATACCTTTAGAATGAGTATGCCGAAGACAACATATATGAGATATCTACTATAGATCCGAACATGTATTTCATTTCTTCAAAATTATATTACAAATAATGGAGGATGATTAAAAATAAGTGAAAAAGAGAAGAAATAGAACCCGATTTTGTCGCATTCTTCTTGTTCACTTTAAAATTGTTGATGTCATCTCTTTGACTATACATTAATCCATATGTTGAGGTCCATAAGGGCTTGCGTCCTATTCCCATTTGAACTTTCTTTTTGGCAGAATCAGATTCTCCAACTTCCTTGGTCAATATCTCACTTTTGTCTAAGTATATACAATCATCTAAATATCCAATAGCACTTATGAAAGTTTCGGAACCTCTGTATAGAATCACCACCTTTCCGTGCAAGATATTGTGGAGAAGGCCAATCAAATTCTCACTGAAAAAGAAAAGATACTTGAACGGTTAACTCCAGGATACGTCGAGTCCAGGGGCGTACGTAGAAATTTTTGTAAGCGGTGTCGAAATTTATAAAAGAAATGAAATATAACATTGATTATCATACCTTTACACAAGAAATAACCTTATTGTTGAGTCTTAAGTTACAAAAGGGCCTGAGTATTTGCAAAAGAAAAATGTGCTAGTTGAGGTTTGAACCTTTGACCACTTAGAGAAAAATCAAGCACATTACCAACATACCAAGACATAATTTATGTCAAGTGGTATCATCTTTTACTACTTATCTGTTTCCATACAGTATAAATACATATATTTAATAAAATTTTCCGACGAAGCGGTATCGCGTGACACCGCTTCCGTAAGCGTAAATCCGCCCCTGGTCGAGTCTATTCACGAGTTAATGTGAAATGAACGAATATCTTCGTCACTGTAATAACATAGATGTAGTGAGGAAGTTCAATTTGATGGTAAGTCATGTGGGTCAGCAAGCATCAAACTCGATGAGGAGGACCTTATTCATACAAGTGAAGCAACGGTTCCACCAAACAATGTTCCTGTCAAATATATAATCTTTACTTTGCTACACCAATGTATGGTCAAGAAGTGCCTCTTCGATTCATTTGTACAGTGAAGAGTGAAACTACGTTTCTAGCCAATGAAATAAAGAGAATTGTTGGTTCATAACGTTTCATGCTTCTTCCAAACTGAAATGGTTTCTTCAAAATCAAAAGTTGCCACCGTTTCTTAAGTGCTTTATAGGTGTTTTTTTTTTTGGTAATTAAATAGGGTCTTAAGATAAAAAGGGTAAAAAGATAATTTGACTTTTAACTTAAGGGCTTCCCACTTTTAATATAGTACTAGTCTCTATGTACGTGCCTCGCACGTAACGCCCTAGAACTGGAATACAAAAATGAAAATATAAAATATATAAACCAAAAGCTTTTTAAAAAATCAAAAGACAAACATCTTGATGTCGTTGAGTGATATGACAAGAATTAACAGCGGCTCTTTGTTTGGTCATCAAAGTCAAAGTAAAATTGAAACCCTATTATTAAAAACACAAAAGATGATAATGAAAGAGTACAAAATATTTTGTGTTTGAAACATCTAACAACAAATTAAGAAACAGAACTATATATATCAAACGTACCAATATCCTTACATGACAAAAAGCATAACGCTGAAAAGTGTAGAGCATTAGTGTTGAATAAAAAGTAGAAGAAATAGAAACTTTAGTTTATAAGCAAGTCCTACAATTAGAAATAAAGGTGCTTACGCTCCAATATAAGAATTTAATATATGTTCATCTAATTCAATATGAGTTTGGAATCCCAACAATATTAATTAGAAAAGGACTACAATTTGTTTTCGATATGGAATGAGTGTAGTTGAACTCTTCCGGTGCATGGGAATCAAATTTGTGTCGTCAAAATCAATACTTATTTCATTCATAGCTCTACTTCTTCCACTTCTATTACAACTCTTCATCCCAACGTATGATATTTTCAGTTATGTCATTTCCTCGTGAGTTTGCTTAAAATTAATGTAAATAGTTAATTTTGTACAGTAATTATTGTTCTTGCGCTTTATACATCAAAAATATCTTAGCCGAATGCATTTTTATATTATGAGATGAATATGTCAAAAGGCTCTCAATTTATGGATGTAAATTGCTTATTAATTGAGTCTCTCGCTTCGACTTCTCTCTGGGATCTTTCTGTTGTTGAGAACTTGTGAGTGATTCTAAGGAACTTCATGCGGTAAATATTTAAAAAGGAGTAGATCAGATGATGCCAACAATTATTTCCAGCATGGACTTACGTGAATTATGAAGTTAGCACTTTTCAAAAGAAAATAAATTAAATTTTATCTTATTCAATTTCAAAGAATGTCTGGACAATTAAATAGATAGGTCTCACAAATTTTCTCGGTCAATATTCTCCCTTGATCAATTATATTCTACACGTGAATGATTAACCTAAAAAGATTATGATGCAGCTCCTACAAATATTATTTCGCCTAAGAAAAAAATAGTAGCCAATGATAACATAACTGCCGCAAAGAAAAAAAATCGTTCATTAACTTAGATGTCGATGTCTGTGCAATCAAACTAAGCTTTAGTGGATAAACTCTCAGTCAATTTTGTACGATCTGTTAGTTTGATTTATCGAACTTTTTGCTGGCATGCATCTAAAACCTTCGCATAAAACTTAAGAGGAAGACAGGGTGAAAAGTAAGTGCTGAATTTAATCTCACGGGCACACGATGAACAAAAAAATCAATTAAAAAAATAACATCAGAAGCCAAATTCAATAACTGAAGCTATAAATATGAAATAGAATATAGATTAGATGAAAAATTTCCTGCTGGATTGGCTGCATCAATGTTGGCATCCTTCCCTATTTGAATATCAAAAACAATTATACAAAGCACGTATAAATTTTGTAAGCAAAAGGTTTTTATTTATTGAGGGTTAAAGTGAGAACATAATTACATCCAATTACAAATTAGATATAGTAATCGTGTCTATTGATGGTAATCAAAATCCTAGTATGAGTGAAATTCTTAATTTACACTTTTATCCAATATGAAATTATATATTAAAAGAAAGACTTTAAAATTTAGGGGCATAAAAGTCGGTTGATATTTCAGGGATATTTTTGTCGTATAATATTTAGCGTAAATTATTTGTGCTTTTATAATAAATATAGATTTGTCTTACGTATGCGCGTGTTCTTTGTGTTAATGAAAACAAAATTTTAAGAATATCATAAATATTATTCAAAAGGTGTAATTCTGTTATAAAATAAAAAATATTGATGCAAATTCCAAAACGATAAATAATATAAGGGAGTTATTGTACCAAAAGGTCATAGGAGTAGCGTTGATTGATATGTAAATTATTTGTTCAACTTTTTCTGAGCACTTACGTACGTGCATTGCACGTATATTTCGTATTACTTATTACATGTTTTGTGTTAGATAGTTTACCAAAAAATTAAAAATTATTTACCCATATTTTATTCCTTTTAACGGGACTTCTAAACTCTAGCCTTATTCTATTCATACTTAAGTAATTATATAGGCATTCGAACTTGATTATTATTAATATTTTTTTAACATTTTTTAGCCCAATCATTGTCTTATTTTACCTATGATTTCTTTCTAAGGTACTTTTACTTGTGGCAAATTGGCATACTGCATGATGACAGGCTATAATTGCATATTTTAGTCGCTTATTACACTCGAATTTACTGCACTTTAATTGAGTTTGCGCTTTAATCGCTAGTGTTTTGCACTAATTGTGTGTTTTATGCCTTGTAGGTGTGATTCCAAGCTATATAGATGTTATGGAATGAATTTAAGTGATTTGAAGCTTTGAAATCTGAGTAAAAGCTCAAGGAATTAAGCCGGGATCGTGTTCGGGGGTCAAATTTGATAATTAAGTACGAACGAAGACTTGAGGAGGCATATTGCACACTGTCTAGTAAAATAGACATAACTTTTTGGGTTGGAAAGCTAACTCAAAGAGCTACAACTTTCATGTTTTACATTTTTCCAAATTCCAAACGGAACAGGGTGAAAAACCGCGGCAGGAAGCGAAAATTTCAGGGACTAAAGTGCAAAACATGGGATTTTAAGTCCTAAACCCTATATTAAACAAAGGAGGCCGGCCAAGAACAAGGACATGACATATTTTGGACACAAATTAGACCTAAGGAGGCGGAGAGACACTACTTTAGGGTTAGACAACACCCTTGGAGGCAAGAACACATTGGGAGCAAGGCGGAGAATTCTTCTACGAGTTTTTCCTTCCTCTTCCTGTTTTTTCATTGTTGGTTATGACTTTTAGTATTGTAGTTTTATATACTATTATGAATAGCTAATTTGTTATCTAGAGTTTTGATAGAACCTTTTGTAGGATAAATTCTTGTTATGTTTTTATATAATTGAGCCATAGCTTTTCTCTATTTGTTTAACTACGTTTATATTCTGGTTGATTGAAGAGCTCTCAATTAGCTGTGCCTATTTAGTACGCATAACTCGGGAGAGAGTGCATATTTAGGTAATTGTTGAACAACACCACTCCCAGAGTATATGAGGGATCAATAACCGAGGGTTTAAAGGCGGGATTAGGGATAACGAAGCCTTGGGTGCGATCTGAAGTGAGCTGTATTAAAAGCCAGCTAGCGTAGCTCGGGAGAGTGCGTCTAGTAAATTGTCGTAATTACTCGGGAGAGATTTACGGTAATAAGAGTGCTCATGATCGGTAGAGAATACTTAGGCGAAATTATAGAAGACATAGCGGGAAGGATTTCGACAATAGGGGAAATCATAACTCTAGACCTCCTTAATCTTTTCTCTAACCCTCATATCTTAGTTGTTTTTAATTTTTATTTAATTAGTTAAACACAAGAATCTTAATATCTATAAGTTAGGAATTGTTCAAGCTTGTCTTTTTGGTGATAGTGAACAGTTGTAGCTAAATAGTCTCTGTGGGATTCGACTCCGGACTTGTAAACCGGATTATATTTGCACGACCGCATTGTCCTTTTTATAAAGCATAGTTGGGCGTGATCACTGCATATATACATTATTTTCTCTATTTTTATTTTTCTGTATAAAATATTAATTAATCTTTTTATCGTTTAAAATAATTTTCTATTTTAAAAGATTGCCGACCAAAAGAAGATATGATTGCTAAGTTTAAATTCATACCACCTCAATATAATGCTTTCATATTTTAAAATTAAAATTATGTTTTACTGCACTTTTTTTTACGTGCCTTGCCAAAATAATTGAATTATAATTGTTGTGTCCTAATTGAACAATGTTTCATTAATTTTACGCCCTAATTTTTAACTGTAATTAACAATTTAAATAAGAAAATAACTTATATAAGTAAAAAATATCTGAACTTTGTATTTCTAAATATTAGGAGATCCTACCTAATTCAAATTGTTAGGAATTGCCCTAAATTTCTAATCTATTAGGACTCTCTTTCTTGAAGGAATGAAAAAGACTCCTAAAAGGATTAAATCACCTTAATATGTCTTTCCTTTTCTTGGAAGACAAGTTTTGCACATCCATAAATTAAGGATCTCTGCTTCTCACAAGAGCACAAAAAAATATCCACAATGTAGTCAGTAAAGAGTTTTGTTTAAGGGATTTTCTCTCGATAGTTTTTCTTCTTTTATATTAGCTTTATCATATGTAAAGATCCATAAATTAAGGATCTCTGCTTCTCACAAGAGCACAAAAAAATATCCACAATGTAGTTAGTAAAGAGTTTTGTTTAAGGGATTTTCTCTCGATAGTTTTTCTTCTTTTATATTAGCTTTATCATATGTAGATCAATTGACCAAACCATTATAAACTATTATGCTTAGTTTAGTATATTTTTCTTTTGTCGTCTGATTTATCGTCCACCAAGCTTTGTATTGTTAGTTTTCGCATGTACCATATTATTTCGATTCCAACACAAATAAGGATAGAACATTTCGCTAAGGGTTTCGTGCTCTTAATATAGTACTAGTTTCTATGAACGTGCGTTGCACGTTAATAATGGCGCGTAAGGGTTTAGTCACTTATATATGTATATATACATAGCAATTGTTATAAAGCAATTTTTGTAAAGCAATTAACATGTAAAAATACAACAATCATTTATATCAAAAGTCAATGTTATTACATTAGTATAACACTTAAAAATGAAATTAATTGGACATTCTCTGAATCTGCATAAATGATCGATTTAGTTAAGCTAGATAATATTATTATGTACTTATAGATCACAATCTTATGTTCTAAAAGTGCAACATATAATTGTTCGTGCGATAGAACATGCTTCAGCAAATACCGTCCAATAAAATTGTTTGACCTTGAGCTTATTTACTATCAATTCAAAATACAAGTGTATTGAAAATTATTATTGGACGAATTTAAGAAGATATTCTTTATTTTCTGTCAAAACCTCTGTCATTTGACAATTTTAAATGTATGGGCATATTTTTCTAAATTGAGTAATATTTTACTTTCATCAGAAAACTTGAAGATTAATATCTCTTGTAGTCGATCAACATATTAATTTCTGTTAGCTAAGATAAATTTTTCTATCATATACTTTACCCCTTTTTTATTTAAACTAATTATTCTGGAATAATTAAGGATCAAATTACTCTTCTCCATCTCTGACTCGAAGTTAATACCACCAATCTGTTTAATATATTTAGGATGGTTGTTTCAGTTGTTTGAAGAGGTATGTCGAATTTACAGTAGGTCGTAGGACCCCTGGTAAAATTATTATGATCTAACATTTGCAAATAATGCACGATATAGGAGTATTTTTTAGATCCTTTGGGGTTATCTACAAAGAATAATACCCCTCTATAAGAATTGACTCTTTGTAATATAATCTTGAATGCTTGTTTTATTCAGGATTTAGCTTTGATTGTGCATTGAAATGTTCCTAAGGCAAGTGTTGGCCTTTTCTTCAATAATTTCTCAGTATTTCATATCTTTTAGCACTCTTATCCATGTTCTCTAAAAAATAATTAATGCTCTTTAGAGTGCATTATAATTGAGTATGTGATGAGCTATCATGTATCCTTCTGAAGTTGTCTGACATATCTTCATAATTAGCATCATACAATTTGCTAATGTCGATTGAATTACAATGCATCCAAATCTCAGAGTGCTGATGGTATTTTGAAGAAAATGGATAATCACTTGAAGTGGTGATGTAACTCTTCATTGACCGTATCCTACCAGAATCCTAACGCTTAATATTTCCAATTATATTCTTTCCTTGTGAATTCTAGCATTCAATATTATAAGGTTATTTTCGTAAACCGACATATAGATAGATAGATAGATATAGGTATAGATAGATATAGATAGATAGATAGATTCTTTTATATTGTAATACATCTTTATGCTTTGTTTTTATTTTTCAAATACTGGAAATAAAAAACTGTGTAGCTAACGCTCGTCTTCACCTTTTAAAATACCATTTAAGATATGATCAATAATTCCTCAGATCTGGATAATATAAACAAAACAAAATCCACATGAATGGTAATCTACCTCAGATCGACCGCATCAATAACTCTCTCTCTCTCTCTTACTTATTTTAGTTTAGTTTATGTTGCAGGGGTGGGGAAGAGAGGTGAGAAAACTTTTGAAAAACAAAATTATTGGCAACAATCAATATACCTTACAAATACGAATTTGACGTGGAACGTTTTATTTTGTTCACCTTTGACTGTTTAATAACTTCTGAGAATGATTTGGAAAAGTAAAAAAATTGACACATTTACAAATTGCACAGATACAAGTTTCAAATTTAACTTTCTGAAAACCATGCCATATTTGCGACTCAGAGGATTAGAAACATTAATTTGATACGTAAACGGAAACTGCATATGATGGCGGATTCCTCCAAGCAGTGGCCGATTCATGATTTTAATTAAAGTCAAGGGTGCTGATTGATAAAAATTCTAAAAGAAGAGAAAAAATGAGGTTAATTGTGGGTGCTCACTCAATATTTATATACATATATTTATAATTGCCGATACAAATTTACTACATATGGTCAAAGGTAATAGGTGCTTGAACACTCACAAATGCCAATATGGACCCGCCACTGCCTGCAAGTGCATAGGTGATTGATTCGTTAGAACTCTTTTGATCTTTGATCGTTAGTTATATGTATAATATGGTCATATGAATTGAGATTTTAAAAAAAAGGGAAAAATAAAAGCTACCCGTTATTTTTGTTAGGATCGAAAAAATCAGGTATCACACGGAAGCTAGTAAAGCAAACCTTCAATGACGATAAATCAAACAACAAAAGAGAAATATACCAAAAGAGACACAAATATTTAACGTCGTTCGGTCAACTGACCTACATCCACGGCGGGGATGAGCAATCACTATAATAAAAGATAGTACAAATTATCCAGAGAACAACCTCACGAAGAGGCAAACACAAGTGAACACGGAAGCTAGCAAAGCAAACCTTGAACGATGATAAATCATACAACAAAAGAGAAATATACCAAAAGAGACACAAATATTTAATGTGGTTCGGCCAATTGACCTACGTCCACGGCATAGATGATGAGCAATCCACTATATAAAAGATAGTATAAAATATTGAGAGAACAATCTCACGAAGAGGCAAACACAAGTGACACACTAACACTTATCCCGTAAAGTTTTCCCCCTAAACACGACTCCAAAATCCCATATGGCTAAGCAACAGATGTATAGCACAGCTAGGGCAGTAGCTTCAATTTTCTTAAATATGTCACTAGTTCGAATCTCTGTAGCTTCATCTTTCAAAAAAAAAAAAAACCATATGGCTACATTGTGGATACTACTGAATGAGAAGGAAAGATCCTCAATTTATAAAAGTGCAAACCTTTTCCTACAAGAAAAGGGACTAGCCAAATATGGAAGAATTATAATTTCCTTCTACAAAAAAGAAAATCCAATTATGGTAAATATATTGCCCTTTCCTTCAAGAAATAGAAAAATCAAATATGGTAAGAAAATCAGGACAACCCCTAACGATTCTCCCCCTGGTCTGAATTTTCTAATATAAATCTGATCCACCTTCTTCACATAGCCTTCAACAGGTCGCATCTCCAAATTTCCACCACAAAGTTTGTCTCAACGTGAGTAGTACTCCGGTCAAATTTCTCAGACAAAATCATGATTATCGTCAAATAAGTTGTGGCTAGAACTAAACCCGTCAAGATGAGCCGGTCTAGAACCTTGCTTTAATACCACTTGTTAGGATCGAAATAATCAGGTGTCATGCGGAAGCTAGTAAGGCAAACCGTCAACGACGATAAATCGGGTGGAAGGTGACACTTTATCAGAATTGTGGCACAGAATATTGAGTCATATGAGCTAGAGGGGGATTACGTGTTTGGCTAAGAAAAGTTTGCTTTCTAGAGTGAAACAAGCAAAGCTGAAAAAGTGTATCCATTGTTTAGCTGGCAAACAGAAAAGGGTTTCCTTTCATAGCCATCCTCACTCAATAAAGCCCGATTTATTGGAGCTAGTACACTCTGATTTGTGTGGTCCTTTTAAAGTAAAGTCAAAAGGTGGTGAGTTACTTTGTGACCTTCATTGATGATCATTCTCGTAAGCTCTGGGTGTATACTTTGAAATCTAAAGATCAAGCACTTGGTGTGTTTAAGGAATTTCAGGCCTTAGCTGAGAGACAGATGGGGAAGAAATTAAAATATATTCGCACTGACAATGATGGTGAATATTGTGGTCCTTTTGATAACTATTGCAAGGAGCAAGGAATTCGTCATCAGAAAACTCCGCCCAAGACGCCTCGGTTGAATGGCTTGGCAGAGAGGATGAATAGAACTCTAGTTGAGAGAGCTTTCGGAGGCTAAACTTCCAAATACATTTTGGGCGGAAGCACTTAACACTGTTGCCTATGTTATCAATTTTTCTCCTGTTGTTGCTTTGGATGGTGATGTCCCAGACAAAGTTTGGTTTGCCAAAGATGTTTCTTATGATCACCTGAGAGTTTTTGGGTGTAAAGCTTGTGTGCATGTTCCTAAAGATGAGAGATCAAAACTAGATGTCAAAACTAAGCAGTGCATCTTTATCCGTTATGGTCAAGATGAGTTTAGGTATCATTTTTTTGATCCAGTTAACAATAAACTTAATAGAAGTCGTGATGAAATATTCTTTGAAGACCAGAGTATTGAAGATATTGACAAAGCTGAGAGGATAGATTCTCAGAGTAATGAGAGTTTAGTGGATAGTGATCCAGTTTCTATGCTAAGGCACTTATTGCACATGAAGGAACCCAAGACAATAATGAAGATAATGATCAAGATCAAAACGATAATCATGATGTAGATATTATAGATGCTCCAGTTGATGAAGTTGTGGTTGATCAACAACCAATTCCTGCTCAGGTAACTACTTCGAATGCTCCTGAAACATCTCTTAGAAAATCTACAAGGGAGAAGTAAAAATCCATGTATTATCCTCCTGATGAGTATGTACTTTTGACTGGCATAGGAGAACCTGAAAGCTATGATGAAGCCATGCAAGATACTCACAAAGATCAGTGGATAGAAGCCATAGAAGATGAGATGAAGTCACTCCATGAGAATGACACATATGAGTTAGCGAAATTGCCGAAAGGTAAGAAAGCTTTATCAAACGAATGGATATTCAGAGTAAAGCAAGATAACCATACCTCTGCGCCCAGGTACATGACGAGCTTAGCTGCTAAAGGTTTTGGCCAGAAGAAGGGAGTTGACTTTGATGAAATTTTCTCCCATGTTGTGAAGATGTCTTCTATTCATGTATTTCTAGGCTTAGCCACAAGTCTAGATTTAAAGGTTGAGCAGATGGATGTAAAGACTATTTTCCTTCATGGTGATTAAGACGAGGATAACTATATGGAGCAGCCTGAGGACTTCGTAGTTAAGCTTGCAGATAAGCATGCACTTTGTAGAAAATTCGCAGGCATGAAGCCTGTCAATGGTTTCTATACTTGAAGACACATTTGGCCCCTTGGCTGGAGAGGGAGTTTGTTGGGCACATGCCCATGTTGTCTAGCCAAAGGTTCAATGGCCTAATCCTATTCTCTTTTGGTTTCCATTCCTATTCGGAATTGGATTCGGTATTTATTCATATTTAGAGTTGGTTTTGGCTTTAAGAAAAAACACCACTCATGATCTATGTATACGGTGAAATCAGAGGAGCCGATTTCGTGGCCATTACAACGTTCCATAGATACACCTGCTAGGGCTCGTGGCAGACTCGAGATATAACCTCGAAAGATTTGCAAACAATGAACTCCGAGGCAGCATAGATCGATAGGTATGATGGAAAGATGGGGAGCTCCCTAGGCACATGATTAAAGCTGGCACAGTCTAGTAGGCTAGTCCAATCCCGTATCAGGGCATTAAATGGCTGTACCAGCCCCATATCTTTGTAATAAATGTATTTGTATTATATTGGGATTCCCCCTCATATATATAAAGGGGATCCTTGTCATTTTATAAGGAGAATCTGATACTCAAGAGACAAGATACTTCATTCAATACAAGAACATTCTTTCTGCTCTCTAACTTAAACATACTCCCTATTTGACTCTGTTGTTTACATTTATTGCTTTATTTACATTTATTGTGTCTTATTAATCGTTCTTCATTTATTACTCGTTGTTGGCCATAAAGAGCCGCAATCACAACCCTCATAGTTGTTAATCCCCATTGACAACTCTTAGTCAGGCGTCTAACTCGGCATCGAGGCCCCGCACGTGCTAGATCGAGGCCCCGATTCTCAACCGTTTGGTTTGGTTTCTAAAGCCATCTTCAATCTCTTAAATTGTTTTCTAATCTCGTCACTCAACATCCACTGCTTAATAACTAGCATAAAAATAGATCACATAATTTTAGAACCACACAATCAAATCTAATTATTATTGCCATTTTCAAGGTAAACAGTTTGGCGCCCACCGTAGGGCTAAAAATAATAGTGATTGTTCTCTTGCTGGTTTACTATATAACGCAAGTTATCTTTCACACTTTTTCTTGCCCAAGATCCTTGATTTCAGGCCAAAATGTCCAACTCTGTAAAAGCACGTAAAAACAACAATCTTGAGGACCATAGAGAAAACGGTATAGCTGTTCCAGGTGTTGGTGTACCACCACGAAACCCTGGGGACGCGCAAGAACCAATTCCTGTGGACGCGGTCTCGCGCGACGCTCAACACGTCGAAATAAGCTCCTGCACCAACAGGAGCATACACCAAGGAGATCAACAAGAAGCTCAAAAAACCCCAGCTAGGGAAGAACAAGAAGTTAGCCTTCACGTTATTTTTGAAATGTTACAGGCACAACAACTGGCAATTGCTCAGCTACAAAGTCACCAGAAAACTCCAGCACGGTAGCACCTGAAACGGCTCCTCAAGCTGAGCGAGTACCGAAAGATCAATCAACAACGGGTCGGCAGCCAACCCCGCCATCATAAAAATGCTCGAGGACCTCACAAAGAGGGTCGAATCGGGCAAGAAGAAGATAAAATCCAATGACAAGAAGGTGGAGACCTACAATTCTAGGGTCGATCAAATCTCGGGCGCACCTCCAATCCTGAAAGGTGTGGACTCCAAGAAGTTCGTGCAGAAGCTGTTCCCACAGGAAGCGGCTCCGAAAGCCATTCCGAAGAAGTTCAGAATGCCCGACATTCCGAAGTACAATGGAACCTCGGACCCCAATGAGCACGTCAGCGCTTACACTTGTGCAGTAAAAGGCAACGACTTGAAGGACGACGAGATCGAATCCGTCTTACTGAAGAAATTTGGAGAGACGCTCTCAAAGGGAGCGATGATGTGGCACCACAACTTCGCCCAAACTCGATAGATTCGTTTGCCATGCTGGCAGATTCATTCATAAAGGCACATGCTGGTACCATCAAGGTAGCTACAAGGAAGTCCGATGTTTTCAAAATCAAGCAAAGAGAGAACGAGATGCTGCGAGAGTTCGTATCTCGCTTTCAAATGGAACGAACGGAACTGCTGCCAGTCTCCGACGACTGGGCAGTGCAGGCCTTCACTCAAGGTTTGAACGAGCGAAGCTCGATAGTTTCGAAACAACTGAAGTAGAACTTAGTCGAATATCCCACCGTGACCTGGTCAGATGTCCACAACCGGTACCAATCAAAGATCAGGATCGAAGACGACCAACTAGGAGCCCCCTCGGGCTCGGTATATCCTAGCAGGCTTCCGACGAAGGAGCCAAAGCCAAACAAAGAAAGGTACCAACCATACACTAAAGATAGAAGAAACGCCCCGAGGCGCAATATACCCCACAATGATCGAAGGATAGATCGAGGTCAGAACCCTCGGGGACTTGTTAGCCGAGCTGGATTCGATAGGCACACAGGGCCAACGGAGGCACCCTGCCTGTCGGAATACAACTTCAATGTCGACATCTCAAACATCGTATTCGCCATCAATAAAATCAGAGACACCAGGTGGCCTAGGCCAGTACAATCACATCCTTCGCAAAGGAACCAGAACTTAGTGTGTGAGTTTCACAACACACACGGTCACAGGACCGAGGATTGCCGACAACTCCGAGAAGAAGTAGCCCGACTACTCAGCAAAGGTCACCTCAGAGAATTCCACAGCGACCGAGAAGAGTGAAACAGGCGAGCCACAACATGTCATCCATATGATCTTCAGAGGTATCGATGCTCCACAATAACCCATGGTCAGAAGAACAAAAATTTCCATCACCAGGGAAAAGAGAACTCGAAGTTACTTACCCGAGGACGCCCTCACGTTCAGCAACGAAGACATCGAGGCTCTATCTTAGCCCCATAACGACGCATTGGTAATTTCTTTTCTTGTAAATACGTTTCAAATTAAGCGTGTGCTTGTGGATCCAGGTAGCTCGGCCAACATCATCAGGTCGAGGGTGGTGGAGCAGCTCGGACTGCTCGACCAAATCGTGCCCGCCTCTCGAGTCCTCAATGGGTTCGGCATGGAGAGCAAAATAATGAAAGGGGAAATCACCCTCCCGGTCAACGTGGCCGACACTACCCAAAATGCCAAATTCCATGTCATCGGAGGAGACATGAGATACAATGCCTTGCTCGGTAGGCCGTGGATAGACTGCATGAGAGTAGTACCATCCACCCTACATCAAATGATGAAATTTCCGACAAAGGACGGGATAAAAACCGTCTACAGAGAATAGCATGCAACAAAAGAGATGTTTGCGGTGCACGATGTGGCGCCGACACCAATACCTCCACTGCTGAAGGAGCCAAGGGATAAACAAATAGTAAAATAGCAATAACAAGCTATATTCTCGGCTACATCCGACTAAACTAGCAAAGGACCGTACCGTGTCTTGAAAGCAACTGTTCGAAGCACATAGGGGCCCAAGGCGCCATCGGCAATAAGGTATTATCATCTCCCCTTTTTTAGTTACATTTCACACTAACCTGTGTGCAGGTATCCGATTGAAACAGCCAAAGCACTTTCCAACTTGAAGGCCTTAGGTTCCAAAAGCATACGTTGCACTCTTTTCCTTCGATCGAGTTTTTATCCCAAGAAGGGTTTTACCGGCAAGGTTTTTAACAAGACAACATCTATATGCTACCTAAGGAAGACTCAACGAGTATTCAAGGCTTCTCTTCAAATCAACCTCGAATACTAGGGGGCATCCCCCCGGAAGATCACCTCCTCGGAGAAGCCAAAGATATGCTAGATAGGGTCTCGATAAGAAAATGATGTACCGGGCCAAACGGTCGAACGAACCTTGTAGAACAACCGAGCCCTTGACAGTGAAGATGTGTATACTTGTACCAAGTAATCAAAGGATACTTTCCCCTCCATCAAAGCATTTCGCGTTTTAAAGAAGTTCACTATTTCTTACAAAAACGGCCTCAGGGCCAAAATACGTCCCGAACACTCGGGGAGTGGCGTCAAAACTCAAAGCCATATAACCTCCGGGTCAAAAGCTTAGAACTCCTAAGCCCTCAACAAGGCAATATCAAGTTTACAAAAACGGCTCCAGAAGCCAAAAACGTCCTGAACACTCGGGGACTAGCGTCGAGAACTCGAAGCCGTCTAACCTCCGGATCGGAAGCTTCGAACTTATAAGCCCTCAATGAGGCAACATTAAGGTTACAAAATGGCTCCAGAGCCAAAAAAACTTTCAATGTCACGGGGACTGTCGCCAATTGCCATCCCATCGACTTATCAAAAACCCGAGACCATAAGACCCCATGCGGGCAACCTCGGTCTCGTAAGACCTATATAAGGCAACAACAATATTTGTAAGACCTCAAGCGAGGCATGAACCATACTTGTACCAAGTAACAAAACTGTAAGACCTCAAAGTAAGGTATGTAAAATTTTATAAGACCTTACAAAAGGCATAATCCCGATCGTAAAGTTAAGGCTATATATCGAACTTGTAAGTCCACTAAAAAGGCATACCCTTAATATAGACGCCGAAACTATTTCACTCGGGGACTGAAAGGCTCCGGCCAAACACAGTGACTGCGGTCACAAGGCTGTACCAGCAAAACTAACGCAACTCGGGGACGCCCGATCGTCGCTATAAAATCACAGGCCTTCAATTACTTCGAAAGTACTTCGAAAATGTTACATCCCTTACTTTAATATTAGGATAAGTTGTAGTAATCCACATGAGGTTGAAGGGGTTAGGACCCCGAAAGTTTAATAACCTTGATACCGTTAGATATTATGTTAGTATGGTATTTTCTTTTAAGTGGAGTACTTAAGTAAAAGTTTTATTAGTATAATTTTGGATAGTTACCATTTTATTATTTTCAAATATGGTAAATTATACTCATAATATGAGAAAGTTTATGAGATTTTCTTTATTGTAAAGATAAAAATTATTTTCTCACAAGAAAAGAAGGTTATCTTTTTACCATTTTAAGAATTAAGCGTACGAATTTTTTTTACTCTTTATATGAGATTAGGAAAATTAAAAGTTGAGAATATATATATATATTTACATGGATATTTTAATGAAATAATAGTGTATGTATTTATTTTGTATGGTACCACATGACCATGATAGTAAGTTATATAAAGTGTATTAAAAGTGAGTAGTATTTTAATTAAGTTGAAATAATTCTTAATTATGTGGGTAATTAGTTGATTATTGGTTAATGGGAGATTAATTAGAAATTTGTGAATAGTTACTTAATTGGGATCTTGGATAATTACTAAGGGGACAATAATTTACGTGGTGCTATGGGATTATGGCAGCACATTGCCACCAATCCTTATGCTTAAGGAGGTGGTGGCAATATTTAAGGTATGTGACATTATCAAGGTAGCAACATGTAAGTAAGTACAAAACAAGAGCTCTACGGACTTGCTTATGAAGACATGACGATAATTGATTCAAACACAAAGATCATTGTTTGCAACAGAAAATGTCTTAAGCCTACCTAAACTAGAAAACTGAGGTGGTATATTCCCACTAAGCTTATTATCATTAAGCATAAATTTATTCAAATAGGAACAACTAGCAAGATCAGCTGGAATATAACCAGTAAATTCATTGTTTGACAAATCAAGAGTGTTTACCCTGGAATCCGGATAACAATTGAATTTATATGGGGTTTTAAGGATCCGTGAACTAAAAGATACAAGAGGTTTGGATTGAGGAAAATAAAAGATAAAGACTCAACAATTGCTGCTAAAGTAAATAATCGCAGAATATAATATTGCTTAGAACAATTGTGCTTGATAGCGTACAAGAATTGAGAGAGATGGTACTGTAGTGTAATGGTTTCCGATCCCCTCTTTATGGGGTCTTCTCCCCTTTTATACATTCTGATTAAGGGTAAAAATAAGGTAGGTAAATTAATTACATCGTGGATCCCTGTAATTACGCCTTAATGGCCTGAAGTGGTTGAGAAAATCACGTTTGGGCGAGATATCCGGCGACGCTTGGTTATCCGTTACGAGTCCGGCTTCCGACCTCGTGTGTTTCTCCATCCGGTGGTAACTCATATCGAGCTCTGCAACGGTCTCGAAATGACTCGACCTCGGTTGTTGACGTGGCCGTCGTTCTACCTTGCATCCAGGTCGGGTTCGATGGCCCCGACTTGCCCCGGACCGGACCCAACCCGGTCGGGCTCAAGCAAAAAGGGTATCACCCAATACAAAATCATATATTAAACCCATCAAATTAAAATTCAGAATTCTCAATTAAATTAGGGGTGAAATTCAAAAATAGCTAGGTTTATAGGTGGTACTTGAAAAATAGCCAAAGTTTCAAAAGTAATCGAAATTTAGCCACTTTTCGTGTAAAGATAAATCTGAACGAAAACACTGTTTAAAGTTTAGGAAAATATTACAGCATAATATACTGGAGTTCCAGCATAATATACTGGTCCAACATAAGATACTGGATGTTCATACACAAGTGCTTCAATCTCCAGTATATTATGCTGGAACTTTCCGTGTGTTGGAGTTCCAGCATAATATGCTGGAAGTTCATACACAAGTGTACTAATCTCTAGTATATTATACTGGAACTTTCCGTATTTAACAAAATAGTGACTATTTTTCAATTTCCAGTCCGAAAACGGACTAGCCCCTGCTATTTTCACCATCTAAATTAGGTCAGAAACGCAATATGGCCAAGTGTGCTACTGCTATTTTCAACCTCACCACTCTTGAAGCAATTTTATAACGTGGTCTGCTCCAGCCAATTTGGAATGGAGAAGTGCAAATGTCACGAACCTAATTTTCCTTTCTGGGATGTCGTGACGGCACCTAATTTCTAAGACTAAGTAAGCCTAACAAACACGCGGAATAACTGAAATAGTAATTTAAAACTCAAACCTCACGACTATATAAAAAAAAATCTGCAACTCAACATATACATTTCCCCAAACCCAGTAAAATGTAAGTCACAAGCTCAAGATACAATACTGAAATACTCCGATACATCACTGTCTATTAAGATGTAAAGAAATAAGAAAAGAACAGGATAGAATGGGACCCCGAGACCTGCGCACGTGGGTATGTGTACCTTGAAGTCTCCAAAGCAGCAACAAAGCGCGCCAATACCGAGGCTGATAGCATGTACCTGGATCTTCACAAAACAAGTGCAGAAGCGTAGTATGAGTATACCACAACGGTACCCAGTAAATGCCAAGCCTAACCTCGCTAGAGTAGTGACGAAGTCAGGTCAAGGCCCTACTAGAGATAATAAGAAACAAGACATGAGATATAATGATATAGTAAGAATAACAGGGAAGTGAACACAATAAGGAATTTACGGAAAGTAACAACACGAAAATCAAGAAAAAAAATACAATACGAAAGGAAAACGGGAATCTTATATGTTAAGGAAAACAACAACCAAACAATACAGCAAATAGAAAAGACCAACATGGGCACTCCCGAGGTATTGCCTCGTAGTCCCAAATCATAAAATAACTCACAGTAGTTGGGAGTACGTATAATTAGACCTGTTAATCGGGCCCGGCTGACCCGTTTTCAACCCACTTCGGCCCGGTCCAGCACGGTTCAGCCTGTTACTGTAGCATATTGGGGCGGGCTGGGACGGGTTGGGCGGGGCGCGAGTTTTAGGCGAACACATTTTGGATACCGGTGCACCGGAACACGCTAAGCCTGCTAACCCATTAACGGGTGGTTAACGGACTGCAGCCCGGTTCAGCCCGATATCCGTTAAATTTTTTTATTTTATTTTGTGGACCGTTGCCAACGGTATAATTCAGAAATGACCATTGGGGAACAGCCAGATTTTGCACAAATGGCCATTTCGGCCTCCCCCATTAAAAAAATAGCCCTCCCACCCCTAATAATTAAAAAATTATAATTTTAACCTTTTAAAATCTATAAATAGCCCCCCTTCTTCTTTATTTTTTCTCACAATTCACTCTCTTACTACTTTAATTCTCTCTTGATATTATTGATTATTGTTATTAAATTCTCAATTACTTATTATTTCAAGTTTCATCTTTACAAAATTATTATTATCAAATATCAAGTATTCAAGTGAAGTGTGGTATCAAGTACTATCAAGTATTTCTGATCTACACATATATTTACAAACTTTATATAATTATTATGCTAACATTGTTGATGCTTCTTCGGTTGTAGATGCAAATATTCCTTCAAGTAATACTTCATCTGGAACAACTTTGGATGATGATGATGGTGTTCAAGATTATTTGATTTGGTCTACACTAGGAGAGCATCAACAAACCAGTAGCAGGAATATTGATGAACTCCAATTCTACTTGCAGAAGTCACCAGAGTCCCTCACAAAGGATTTTCTACCGCTGGGTTAGTGGAAGAGAAACTCAAATCAATTTCCTGTTCTTTCGGCCATGGCTCGAGACGTGCTAAATGTGCCAATTTCAACAGTCGCATCAGAGAGCGCATCTAGCCAAGCAAGGCAGCAGCTAGGAGATACCCGTCATTCATTAGGCGGCAACACTTTGAAAATTCTAGTGTGCTAAAGAGATTGGATAAGATTAGAACGGCGAAATCAAGGGCGTGCCGAGGTAGACGAAGCGGAGGACCAAGAAATTGGAGATATAATGGTTTATGGTTCCGATTCAACCGATGCCGGAAACCAAGAACCTCATGTTGACATGGAAGAACTTAAAAAAATGATGCAAAGCATGTGATGTATTATTTCTTATTTTTTTTATAATTGTTGTAAACTTTTAATTTGCAAGTTCAAAAATAAAAAATCAAAAAGAACTTGCAAATTAATTTGAAGTATTAAAAATACAAAATGAAAGCCTTCGAAGTCTGTTCCTTACATATTACCTATTGGTCTTATTAATAATTTTTTGTAGCCACTTACTTTCTAATTTCAATTTTAAAATTTTAAAAGTCAAATTTCAAATTTAAAACTTTAAAGTTTAAACTTCAAAGTTTAATTCTAAGCCTTAATTCTAAGCCTTAAAAGTTTGCAAACACTTAAGTATCAATAACATTGAATAAGAAAAATAAATTTTAATTAAAAAAAACATACCCGGCCCGCCCGAACCCGGACGGGCCCAAAATAACCCAAAAAAATCCAACCCGCCACTAGCCCATTATCCCAGCCCACTAACCAACCCGCTCCGTTAACGAACGGGCTATTTTTTTTTTTTTTCAGTCCGTCCCAGCCCGCCCGTTAAACACCTATACGCATAATATTGTAGCACGATACTATTAAAGTCTTAGTGACCGTTCGTGCATGTGGGGTCGACTTAAGCTCCAAATTTTGGATTATTGTTAGGAAAGTGAAGGAGAAGATTTCTAAATGGAAAACCATGCATATTAGGCAACAACCTAACAATCTAATCCAAAATTTTTGATACGGAATACAAATATACATACGTGTGTGAAACTTTTTATCAAAATTTTCAAAATAATATTACCTTTTGAATCTATAATTATAAAAAGATAATGAAAGAAAAATTCAAACATTAAACTCAACAAATTAGAATTCAGACATTTAAATTAGGTCAGACACGCAATATCTACTACAATACACGCAAAAGGTGGAGCAGTGGTTCTTATAAGCCTATCATTTGGTTTAAAGTTTTAAACCAGGTTATCCCACAATATATTATTCAGAAATTATAATCAGGATTGAAATTTCACCTTTTATATGGAAGAAAAATCCTTGGCAGGGAGCGCTTCTCCCCGAATGGGCCCTACGCGGCACGAATCCGGATATAGTCGGGCTCCAATGCGGGTACCGGACACCGGGTGGGAAACCAAAAAAAAAAAAGACTATTCTATTATTCTGTATAATATTTATTTTGCATCGTTAATTTATCTCATATTGCTACCTCCCTCTAATGGGTTTCCAGCTTGATTCGGACATTTCTCACAGTGGACATAGACAACAAAAGATTTAAATTTACCCTAAGCTATCAAATTATTATATATATATATATATATATATATAGTGTGTGTGTGTGTCCTTTGCAATAATTTAAAGCATTCTCCTGAACAATTGTAAAGGTATAAATATATCTTGATCAATAATTAAAATTGTCCAAATATATTCATGGCTTCCATTAGATCAGGTCAACTTTCACTATGGATTTATTAGTTAGAAGGACGGAGTATAACTAAAAAAAAAAAAAAAGAACGACAATATTATGAATATCCTATATTGTAGACCGGGGCGGACCTACATTAAGGGTAGGGGGTCACCGAGACCCGTTGTCTCAATCACTTGGATAAAGTAGCAGCATTTATCGATTCTAACGACATCGACTATGAATTTGTTCTTCGTTAATAAATTATCATAATCGTTAAGTTTTAAAGAGCTGCATGTCAAAATTTATCGCTAGTAATTGGCATATTTACAAGTGTGCCCCCGTTGCACTCAAATCCTTGGTCCGCCTCTGATTGTAGATGTCCATTATTACTTCTATAGCTTGTCGAAGAAGCTTGCAGTCAAGCAAGTAGCTTACAAATAGCGCATGCAAACAACTTACAAGCAGCTCTAGAAAAGCCTTGCAGCTAAAGTCTCATAGCAATTTCTTTTCTTCTACAAACAGGGAATCAAAATAACTTATTTGTACATCAGTTTGAAATCGAATAATATTCACTCTCTCTTTTAAGTTTCCCTGTCATTATTTACTTTATAGACATTATTTTATAACAGATAAACATTTTTATGAACGGCAAAATAAAGAAAAAAAATATACAAAATAGATCGTATGAGGTAATATAGGGAGCTTTTCCTTTTCAAAAACTTTGGAATATTATTGTTGCTCCATCTCGTACACCAAAGACCACGTGACCCACTATAGGATATGTTTGGCCGTCTGTTTTGTATTGTATCAATAATGAAGTATTAATAGTAGTGACATTGACAATGGCTTCAATAACAACCATAGGAATCATAGCCAAACCTTTTCTACAGTTACTTGGATTAGCCGGCATTTGCCCACGCTAAGTCAAAATAAATACCCAAATTTGTCGCTCAGAGGGACTTAGAAACATTGAAAAAAGAAAAATGGAGAAGATAGAGCACAAGATGGTAGCTGTTAATGGCCTACAAATGCATGTAGCAGAATTAGGCCAAGGTCCAATAATCCTCTTTATCCATGGCTTCCCTGAGCTTTGGTATTCATGGCGCCACCAAATTCTCTACTTAGCTGAACGTGGCTATCGTGCTGTGGCACCTGACCTAAGGGGTTATGGAGATACTACAGGTGCTGTTAAATTTTTCGTACTTGGTCTTATTTTACATGTTTTCCTTTTTAGTCCGTCTAAAAAAAATATAAAAACACTAGAAACTCTGTATAACAACATATTGTATAACAACATATTGTATAACAACACTTTACTATAAAAGTCAAGTTTTTCCGGAACCAAATTTCATGTTCTGTTATAACTTATAATATGTATTTTCCGGAACCAAATTTCATAGGCTAGCTCCGCCCCTGATTATGAGCATTTTGTCGAACAGTATACAGGCAATATCCTTTCTAAGAAAAGTTGCTCTCGCTCTTACAATCTTTTTTCTTGATTTTTCTTTTTTTGTAACAGGTGCACCCATTAATGATCATACAAAATTCAGTATCTTTCACCTTGTGGGTGATCTCATAGCACTTATTGAAGCCATAGCTCCTAATGAAGATAAGGTGTTTGTTGTGGGTCATGACTGGGGTGCTTTAATTGCTTGGCATTTATCCCTTTTTAGGCCAGATAAATTAAAGGCTTTGGTGAATTTGAGTGTCCATTATTTTCCAAGGAACCCACAGATGAATACTGTTGATGGACTGAGGGCTATATATGGTGACGATCATTATGTCTGGAGATTTCAGGTTCTCTCTGTTTTAGTTTGTGTATCTGTATAATTTGTGTTTGAAGGGATTTTACAAGTTTTCTGAAGACTATCGAATAATTGCATCGGAAATTTGATATTTTTAGTACGAAGTATGGACTACTAATTAGGGAAAAAAGAAAAAGACTTCATATACAAAATAAACGAGTCGTGATAAAAGGCAGCACGGTGCATTAAAAACTCTCCCTATGTATGTGGTTCGGGGATGTGCCGAACCACTGTAAACTATGTTGTTCGGATTCCCTGAAAATAGTATTGGGTACGTTTGGATCCTCCAAAAGTAGTGGTAGACAGTCTTACCTTATATTTTTGCAAGAGGTTGTATTTACAGCTCGAACTCATAACCTTCTGATCACACAACAATAACTCTTATTGATGCAACAATGCTCTCCTTCTCCTTTCTAAAGGAAGTATTTTTTTAATTTGATAAAAAAGGGTTGTTCTATAGCACAAAGAAATTATCTCAGTAATTTGTTTGGAACAATTTACATAACATTGAAGAGTTTTTTGAGTGGTTTATCAGGGCATAGGTTACCTTTGTCAATTACTTGAGATTAAATTAGAAAGTTCATCTATAATCTTACCTGCAGGTACCAGGAGAAATTGAAGCTGAATTTGCTCCAGTTGGTGCTAAGTCTGTTCTTAAGAAAATTTTCAGATTCCGCGGCTCTGAGCCATTTTATTTTCCTAAAGGCAAAGGCGTTGAGGCTATCCCCGATGCTCCAATTGAGCTTTCATCTTGGCTGACTGAGGAGGATTTGGATTATTATGCCAGCAAGTTTGAGCAGACTGGCTTCACTGGTGGAGTTAACTATTACCGAGCTTTTCCCATGTAAGCATTCGTCACCTTTATGATATCAATAATTCAGTTGCATTTGTTTTCCTCGCGTTACTTGTATGCTTGTGTACTAAATATTTGTGTCAACTAGTTGGCGTTAACATTTATTTGTTGTTTTTACAATTGCATTAGGTTTGATCTTTGTCAAGAGACTTTTTGTTCTAGTTTGAGACTTGTATGTATGCTCGTATAGAGATAATTATGAGATTTAGAGAACTTTTACCTTTAGAAATCCTCAATTTGAAACAGTATGTATGATCGTTTGAGTGAAGTATGAGATTTGGAGAACTTCTACTTTTAAAACGTCCCTAACTTGCCTTAAAAGACATTACTTATCATTAGAATGAAGCAGACCTGAATAAGGCGGGATTAATACAATGGATTTGTATGGCCAACCCAACTAGTTTGAAATCGAGGTGCAATCAACTGATTGATATAAATTATCATGTTTTCTAGGAAGTCAAGAAAGTTGTGAAATTCATGAGAATATCAATTAGTTGCTTACAGATTGTTTTGATCAATTTTTTCATACATGGAAGCTAGTAAGTCTCAGTCCTTTGTCAATTACTTGGACTCTAATTCCTCCTCTCCAGTCAAGAAAATGTCATTTGTGGTATATAAAAGGGTAGCCCAATGCGCAAGGCATCCGCATTCATGCAGGGTCCAAAGGGAAGGGCCGCACCCCAAGGGGTGTGATGTAGATAGCCTACCCTAATGCAAGCATTAATAGCTGCTTCCACGGCTCAAACCCGTGACCTATAGATCACACTGAGACAACTTTGTTGTTTGTGGTATATATTTGGAATTTGAAATCGAATTGACACAATTTGAAATGCAGAAACTGGGAATTAACAGCACCGTGGACAGGAGCTAAAGTTAAAGTTCCGGCCAAGTTTATCGTCGGAGAATTAGACTTGGTTTATCATATACCAGGTGCTAAAGATTACATACACAATGGTGAGTTTAAGAAAGATGTTCCATTGTTGGAGGAAGTGGTGGTTTTAGAAGGTGCAGCTCATTTTGTTAACCAAGAAAGACCAAATGAGATTAGCAAGCATATATTTGACTTCATTCAAAAGTTTTAAACTTAATACTCCTTCCCTTTGTATTTCCTGTTGTAATAAAATCTCATTGATGTTGCTCCTGTTGCTTGTAAAATGTGAAACCTTATTTCAGACAACTGACAATATGATTCTTTTAAATGGAAAATAAAGGAGGAATAATTTAGACTTGAGAGGCAAAAGCCAAAGTAATATGAAATTCATTGTCTTTTGTTTATTTTTTCTGTTAGCAGATAAAACATGGGAGAAAGACTATTAAAGATACAAGATAGACATAATTTTGACTGACTTCTGGATGTGAAAACTACAATAAGGTAATTCAAGTAAGGCTGAAAGATAATAGTAAATTGTAACAAAATGAAAAAGAAGGGCTTTTAATATAAATAATTACAGTCGCTAGCCAAATATCAGCTGATTTTATTTTTGGAGGTGGTTATACTGTGTAGATTTTTCAAAAGAATACCCACTACTAGAAATCCGGAAAAAAGCGACCACAAAAAGCGATCAAAGTTGGTCGCTTACAGGTCAAAAAGCGACCAAAAAGCGTCCAAACTGGCTTGGTTGCTATTTTGCTGGTCCCTTTACCTTAGAGACCAAAGTTGGTCGCTAATTAGCGACCAACTTTGGTCTCTAAGGTAAAAGGACCAAATATTTCGGGTTTTAAATAAAGAGACCAACTTTGGTCGCTTTAGTATTTTAATAATATAAATTTAGCGACCAAAGTTGGTCTCTATATTTAAATTTCGTTTTTTTAATTTATTATTAATCAAAATATAGCGACCAACTTTGATCTGTAAACCAAATATTATATTTTAAAATCTGGAAAATAGCGACCAAAGTTGTTCGCTTTTTTTTAATTTTGTTAATTTTTTTAAACATAAGCGACCAAAATTGGTCGCTAATTGCAAGAATTTAATTATTTTTTAAACATAAGCGACCAAAATTGGTCGCTATTTTCCAATTTTTTTTAATAGAATAGCGACCAAAGTTGGTCGCTTTTTAAGAAATCTGGGTTAATTAGCGACCAACCTTGGTCGCTATTGCCCAGAAAATATTTTTTTTTTTAATAAGAAAAGCGACCAACAAGAGACCAAAGTTGGTCGCTTTTCTAGGTATAATTTTGGCAGAAACTGCCTGTTTTGGCAGCTCCACCACCTGTCAGCATACCAAATTCCCTATTACAAGCAACAACAACAACTATACCAACAACAACAACAACAACAACAACACAACAACAACACAACAACAATAACATTAACAATAATATTAAAACCAACAAAGTATAAAGTTCAATAGAACTAACACATTAAGCTAAAGGTCCAATTTCATATCCTAAAGGTTCAATTCATATCCTAAAGGTTCAACTCATATCCACAAAATTTTAATTCATATCCTAAAATTTCAATTTATAAACTAAAATTCCAATACATAAACTAAAAGTCCAATTCATATCCTAAAGGTTCAATTCATATCCTAAAGGTTCAACTCATATCCACAAAATTTCAACTCGTATCCTAAAATTTCAATTTATAAACTAAAATTCCAATACATAAACTAAAAGTCCAATTCATATCCTAAAGGCTCAATTCATATCCTAAAAGTTCAATTCATACACAAAGATTTCAATTCATATCCTAAAGGTTCAATTCATATCCTAAAGGTTCAACTCATATCCACAAAAGTTCAATTCATATCCTAAAATTTCAATTTATAAACTAAAATTGCAATACATAAACTAAAAGTCAAATTCATCTCCTAAAGGTTCAATTCATATCCTAAAGGTTCAACTTATATCCACAAAAGTTCAATTCATATCCTAAAATTTTAATTTATAAACTAAAATTCCAATACATAAACTAAAAGTCCAATACATAAACTAAAAGTCCAATTCATATCCTAAAGGTTCAACTCATATCCAC